>NC_045436.1:124249663-124270089 GCF_002776525.5 Piliocolobus tephrosceles
GGCAAACTTTCAAACTATAGCGCCTTTGTCACTAAGTTTTTCAGGTAGGAGACAGGAGCTATGAATGTAGGATTTAACATATTAGGATTAAAAAAATAAGTTCTAAGTTCAAATGAAAGTATTTATTTGAACTAATGATTCATATCTTTAAAATGTACAATTACTTCCATCTTTCCTTTCCTTCATCCTGTTCATCTTCCTCCTCCTCCATCCTACCCCTTCCTCTTTCTAAACTTTTGAAATATAAGGACTATAATTAGATTCAGGTTAGATCTTTTTCTTTCTTTCTTTTTTTTAATGCAAGAATGCCTTTTAGGTGGCTTGTGTTTTTTCATCTAGAGGTACAAATAAGCTTTTTGCCTTTGTTTTTGTCATACTGACTACTATTATTATTGCCTAAATCAAAAATTGTATTAGGAGTTTATAAAATGGAATTTTTATATAATTTCTTCTTTTTCTACTAACCGCAATGCTTATATAGACACATTTTCTTGACAATTATTTGGTTATCTATGGTAGATTTATAAATAAAAATCAAGATAAATATTTGATTGTCTTCTTTCATTTGCCATTTTTCAAGCAAGTTATTTCTAGACATTTTCCAAAAGTAGTAATGGGAGTTAATCTACAATATTTTAGTGTCTTGATAAACTAATGGAATTTGACATACTATGTTTCAATCCATTGCAGTTATTCCTCTTAATGTATTTCCCACCTTCGATCTATGAAAGCCTCCTCAAGGGATTTTATTTTGCAACTCCAACAGTCTTTGATAGCATTCTTGCTCTCATGATGGCAATGTAATTTGTACCTTTTATGTGTCAGACTTGGAATGAACAATTTAAAGACGCCTTTAAAGTTTTTCACATGTTCTCATATACAGTCAATTTGAACAATTTAAAATTTTTAGGGAACTCGGCTTTAATATAACGTTACAAAGTTTTCTAGTAGTAACCAACTGTAAACCATTGCTAATGAAGAACTCAAATAACAACAACAGCAACAACAAAACAATGGTGGAAATGTAAGAAGGATAACCTTTGAGAGTATAATCATTGAACTGAATGAGAAATGATGAGTTTGGCCTTCAGAAATAAGATGTTTTATAAAGAAAAGGTGAAGGGATTTTAGAAATATTATCAAAGAAGGTAAGGCTTGAATGCTCAATCCAGAAAAAATCTAGGCCACTTAAAAACATTTGATTGCAATTTTACATAGAGAAAATTTACAAATGATAATTCTACACTTCTATGAATTCTCACAAATGTGACCAGGACCCAGATAGATAACAGAAGATAAGCTATACCCCAGAAGCCATCTTCGTTGTTCTGATTAAAGGAAGAACCAAGAATGAAAAATAAGTATGATGATGCTATTTTGGTATTGGAGGAAAAGATAAGCAGAGGAAAAAAAAAGGAGAAAAAGATGGAAGGAAGAAGGAAGGAAAGGATAAATGGAGGAAGGAGGGAGAAAGATTGAAAAGCATCCCAAAGGTTTACAATCACTAGAAAGAAGACAGTTCCTAAGGGAAAAAGAAATCACATTAAGTCACATTAAGAAAAAACATACCCCAGATTCTGAATCAAAGATAATAAAACACATAATAGGATATCTCTATCTCAGATTCCCCCTAACTCTAACAATTAGCTTCTTCGTCTTAGCTAAGGAATGTCAAACATAGAATAATACATACAGTAGGAGTCTAAATTTTAATAGCATATTGCTTTCCATTCTTAAATAGAATTTTGCCACCGAATGTATCAAAGTGAGAACAACAGGTTTTCTAAAAGGGATGAATAATTATATAATTTACCTTATAGTTTTGTTAACTCATCTTCAAGAATGAACTACTAAGTATTCTGAAAAGTCTCTAAACTTTTCAGCATGTCAGACTCAGCATTCAAAACAATTTTGATGTTTCTACAATCTATCATATTTTGCTTAGTGAATGCATCTTTTGCACTCAAGAGTTTAAGTCCAGGTAGCACAATTCTGTTGCTTCCTAATGCTGAGCTATATTTCTAAAATAGCTCTTTTTCTAATACTTCTAAACCTTCACTGATTCAAATATACAAGCACATTCCTCAATAAAGGCAGACATCTTTTAATTCAAGTATACTTCACCAATCTTGAATTGTTATAAGCTCATTTATAGTTCAGCAAGGCAACTGTGATTTAATAAAGAACAAATAACACCAAATTATTTTTTTCAAGGAAAGTACATAAAATAGGAGGATGAATACACTGGCAAAAGGTTTTTATTTTCTTTAAAAATAACCTTGAAGTAAACTAAAAATGTGTACTGACAAAATGATCTAAACTGAGAAAATGTCATTAGATCACTGTGATATTCAATCTCTTACTAATGGCAAGATGTGACAAATACTCTGAGTACCTACACAGCTGCTTAATACAACTAGAAGGAAAACTTAACTATTCTATTTCAAAGCTATTTTTCCAGAAGTCTATATTGGAACAATTTTTATTTCTAAAATACACATAATTTTCAGTAATAAGAAATCAGTCAAAACTCTTATTACAATAGAAAAATTTAACTCCCCAATTTTATGCCACTTTCTATGAGGTTAAATTTAACTTAATGTATCTTTCAAATAATCCTTTTAAATCTGAACATTCCTTTCCAACATCTATACAGTGTCTTGTGCATGCACAATACTCCATTTTCCTTTGAAATTACAGGCATTTCTCATTTTATTGTGCTTCATAAATACTTTTTTTAACAAATTAAAATTTTGTGACAACCTTACATCAAGTAGGTTTTTTGATACCATTTTTTCCAATAGCATGGGCTCCTTTCATGTCTCTTTGTCACATTTTTGTAATTCTTAAAATATTTCAAACTTTTCATTATTATGTCTGTTATAGTTTAGTTATTACTATGTCTGTAATGGTTATCTGTAATCAGTGATATTTGATGTTACTATACTAATTGTTTTGGGACACCAAGAACTGAGTCCATATAAGATGACAAACTTAATTGATAAATATTAGGTGTGTTCTTACTGTTCCACTGGTCAGCCATTCCCCACTCTTTCTTCCTCACCTCATTCAGGTCTCAAACAAGCCACAATATTCTCTTTATCCAATGCCCAAACCAGAGCAAGGCCATAACACTTTTCTATTCTATAAAGACTGAGAAAGGTGAAAAAGCTGCAGAAGAGAAGTTGGAAGCTGGCAGAGGTTGGTTCGTGAAGTTGACTTACAATATCCATAATACCAAATGTCAAGGTGAAGCAGCAAGTGATGATGTAAGCTACAGTAGGTTATACAGAAAATCTATCTAAGATAATTAATTGATAGAGGTGGCTAGACTAAACAAATAATTTTCCGTGTAGATAGAACAGCCTTCTATTAGAAAAAGATGCCATCTAGGACTTTAATAGCTAGAAAGGAGGAGAAATCAATGCCCCACTGAAAACTTAAAAGGACAGGCTGACACTCTTGTTAGGGTTAATGCAGATGGTGACTTGAATTTGAAGCCAATGCTCATTTACCATACCAAACATCTCAGAGCACTTAAAGATTATGCTAATTCTACTTTATCTGTATAAAAGAACAATATAGTAATATAGTCGACACTGTAAATTGACAAACAGATGACAGAACATTTGTTTACAGTATGGTTTACTGAATATTTTAAGTCCATTGTTGAGTCCTATTGCTCAGAAAAAAAAAAAAAAAAAAATTCCTTTCAAAATATTACTGCCCATTAACAATGCACTTATCCACACAAGAGCTCTGATGCAGATGTACAAAAAATGTAATGTTGTTTTCATGCTTGATAAAAACCACATATATTCTGCAGCCCATGGGTCAAGGCATCATTTCACTTTCAAGTCTTAATACTTAAGAAATACATTTCAAAAGGCTTTAGCTACCATAGATAGTGATTCCTCTGATGGATGTAAGCAAAGTAAATCGAAAACATTTTGGAAATTATTCACTATCCTAGTTTTCATTCAGCACATTCATGATTCATGAAAGAATGCCAAAAAACAAACATTGACAAGAGTTTGGAAGAAGTTGATTTCAACCCTGATCAGTGACTTTGAGTGGTCAAAACATTAGTGGAGAAAGTAACTGAAGATTTGGTGGAAATAGCAAGAAAAGTAGAATTAGAATTGGAATCTGATGATGTGACTGAATTGCTGCAATCTCATGATGACACTAGAATGGATGAAGTGTTGCTTCTTTTGAATGAGCAAAGAAAGTGGTTTCTTGAAATGGAATCTACTCCTAGTGGAGATTCTATGAACATCATTGAAATGACAACAAATATTTGAAAATATTTTATAAACTTAGTTGACAAAGCAGTGGCGAGGACCGAGAGGACTGGCTCCAGTTTTGAAAAAAGGTTTACTTGAGTAAAATTCTACCAAACAGCACCATCTGATACACAGAAATTGTTTTGTGAAAGTTAATCCATGTGGCAGGCATTATTGTTGTGTTATTTTTAAACATCTCCCCATTCATCCCATTCAGCAACCACAACCTTGATCAGTTAGCAGCCATCAACATTGACCCAAGATTCTCCACCCACCAAAACACTACAACTTACTGAAGTCTCCAATGCTTGTTAACACTTTTTAGCAATAAAGTTTATTTAATTAAGGTATATAAATTGTTTTTAGACAAAATTGTATTGTACATTTAATAGATTCCAGTATAATGTAAAACATAACTTATTTTGTATGCACTGAGAAACCAAAAAATTCATGTGACTTGCTTTATTATATTTGCTTTTTGCAGTAGTTTGAAACTAAATCCACAATATCTTTGAAGTATACCTACATATAAAAAAGTTTCTTTAGAATGTATTACTTTGTAATTAACCATAACAGAATGCTGTGAATAAAATAATACTTGTTTTCCTAGTTTAATTTATTTCTGTTAAGAGGTTGATTATCAAATATTTGTTATTAGTTTCATATAAACACATAATTTTTGATATATATATATATAGAATACCACACTTGGGCAATAAGTATCTTGATATTTTAAAACCTACCAACCACAACTTTTACTTTTAGTCATAAGGGCATATTCCACTGTATTTTACAAAGTTATTAGTTCGTAACATATTGGTAAAAGAAAACTGGTCCCTCATTCCAAATCTTTTGAGAAGCAAATATCCATTATACTGCATCCTAGATTGGAAGAAAATTCAAAGGAACTCTGCTTTGTTCCTATGTTTTGGAGTTAAACTTTCCCTTTTCATACTGTTATTTAAAAATAAGTCCAAGTTCTTTCAACTTCTCTTCTACAAGCTTTGAATTATTGCCCTAAAAATCTCTAAACACAATGAGGCATTTATTAATCCAAGATGATCAATCAGTAGGCAGTTGATTGGCTGTGGCCAAAGGATGGTAACAAAATGTGCATATTGGCCCTGAATTAGTTTCCACAGGATTTCTGGTACTTGGACCTAACCGCCTACGTTTAGTCTTCTACCGACTTCTCTCACTAAAGATGAATAACTCAGTTTTTCTTCTCCGGTTTTTGAGAACTTGAATTTCCAAGGCCCTGGTGTTCCTTCTCCTTCTTTCCTATTACTTCCTTAAATAAATATTAATCTAGTTTCAACTGCCTGAAGACTCTTTTTAAAAACATGAACATGAATCTTGTTGATCAGTGCAATATTCACAGCAATTGTGCTTGCCTTGTAATGGGAGGCTCAAATCCAACTATGAGGAGTAGAAAAAGAGAAGAGGTACGCAGTAAAATTTACAGAAAATGGGATGAGGAAAGCACACAAATTAAAACTCTGATATATTATCCCACCAAGTTTTCATACATTTTTATTTTATTTTATTGCTGCAAAACCTATTTATTGCTGCAAAACCTATTCATCCTTATATTACAGATTTTGAACTGAAGTTAAGGATTAACTTGTCAAGGCACAGTTAATGAGTAGTAGACCCAGTTGTCAACTCTGCTTTCCAGCTCCAAAATGCTTATACTAGACTTATTGTATTTCAATCGGTTCAGTTTCACTCACAACTTGATAACATATAAATAATTAATACTTTTTATAACTTTAATTTGTTCTCTTTGGCAACCTAACTGAGATGAGTGGAAGTGGTAAATGACACGTTCAGAACAATCCTACTACATTGAAAATAACATACGTTAGTTGTCAAGACTAAGACCAAATCTTGAAAAAAACTCTTGCATAAATAAAACCTAAAAATAAAAATATTGCATGGCCAACTCAAGTGAAAAAACTGTAAAGACTTTAGGTTCAAAAGTAAAATTAGTCTGTAAGTGACATTTGTATAAATGAAGAAGGAATTCAGAACATTTGTAAAACAAGATTTAGGGTTTAGGATGTTTAGATAATATAAATAGTATTTTTTAGAATTAAAGTGAATATGAAAATGATATGAATCAGAATATTACTTTAAGATGTTCATTTTTTCCCTGTTTTCCACATTTACCCTTTTTTTTCTCCTTGCAATGAGAACTGTATTGGATGGAAAGAATAAATTTTCATTCCACTTACGTTACCTTGGCCAAGTGCAAATGATTTAGAATGGTATTTATCTTATTAATCTAAATAGCATTAGGGAGAGGAGCAAAATGAACAGAAATACAATTCTGATTTCTCAGTCTGCAAATGGAAATACTTATCAAAAAATATGGTCAAACAGTGTGATCCTCTGAATAGGAATAGGGGGACAATGTGCATGATTTGTTAAGTAGGTTTATTCTATGAAGTGTAATAATGTAATTGTCTGCTACATCAAACAAATAGAAGTATGCTGATTCACTCGCTTATTTAGGTACAACTTGTGAAGTGTCCTAATTCTGTTTTATGTTATATATTTTGCTTTATTTTATTTTACCTTGATGACTGAAATACATATTCCAGAGGAAGAAAAGTGAAAAGGGAAAGTAATTTATTTTCTACAAATGCTTTAAAATTTTATTTTGGACGCTTTATTATAAATATTTTGTTTATAATAAAACCAGTTCCAATGAGTAATTGTTTCTAAGTGTGTGTCTATTCTCAGCCATAGGACAAATAAACACTTTTCAATGCAAAATTTTATTTTAGGGCTAGGTAAGTTAAAAGTTAAGCAATACTATTTAACTTGTGTTATGCTTCCAAATTCCCATCTATTTGAGGTGTCATGGTGCAATGAGCTATGCGTAGCTGTGTAGTTAGAAGCAACCCTGTCTGGTTTACCACGTTATTAAGGGAGTAAAGTATCACTGCTGCCCAACAAGAGGTGTTCAGCACACAGTTAGTTAATAAATTAATCATCTCTTTTGTTTGTTTTTGTTTTGAGATGAAGTTTCACTCTTTTTGCCCAGATTGGAGTGCAATGGTGTGATCTTGGCTCACTGCAACCTCCACCTCCCGGGTTCAAGCTATCCTCCTGCCTCAGTCTCCCAAGTAGTTTGGATTACAGGCACCCACCACCATGCCCAGTTAAGTTTTTGTATTTTTAGTAGAGATAGGGTTTCACTATGTTTATCAGGCTGATCTCGAACTCTTGACCTCAGGTGATCCACCCACCTTGGCCTCCCAAAGTGCTTGGATTACAGGTGTGAGCTACCGCACCTGGCTGAATGAATCAATTAGCATTTAATACCAGTTTCTTCATGTGTAAAATGAGAAAGCTTGATTGACTAATTTCAGACATTAATAAGTAGCATATACAAAATATATTTATTTTTCTTTTTGGCCAAATCAATGTGGAGAAAATAATATATTATGAATTTTTCCTGAAAATTCACAATGTTTATTGACATGTTAACATCTCATAGAAGTCTTAAATAAACTAGCGAAAGCCCCTGTTAACTTTATTTGAAGCGATAGTTCCAAAATTTAAATTATAAACTTTCCTCCCTCTGGCCGGGCGTGGTGGCTCACGCCTGTAATCCCAGCACTTTGGGAGGCCAAGGCAGATGGATCACGTGGTCAGGAGATCGAGACCATCCCGGCTAACAAGGTGAAATCCCGTCTCTACTAAAAATACAAAAAATTAGCCGGGTGTGGTGGCAGGCACCTGTAGTCCCAGCTACTCGGGAGACTGAGGCAGGAGAATGACGCGAACTTGGGAGGCGGAGCTTACAGTGAGTCAAGATCCTGCCACTGCACTCCAGCCTGGGCGAGATGCCCACTAAAAAAAAAAAAAAAAAACTTCTCCCTCTCCAACTCCTATAGTTACAATGAACCTTCCTTTTAATTTGCCGGTGGGCATTTCTCACATGAATTCTCTAAGTTTCCAAGATAAATTTGATTTTGTACACACCATACAAGCACTACCTCAGCCAAGTGATCAAGGTCAACATCAACAGTGAGAAGTTATGTCTGGTGTTTTCCAGGACACATCAAGAGACCTGTGCCACTGGAGTACATTGTGGGAGATTAGAGGACTGAGAAATAGAATAGGAGGAAGGCGCATGATAAGGAGAAAAGAATGAGTTTCAAATTTCAGTTGTGCATGTAGTTATCAATGTACTTTACAAAATTTCCAAACATCCTTACTTATTTTGTATTTCACATAAAAAGCTTACTTCTCATTTGAATAATTTCCAGAATTTCTTTGAATAGAAAGTCAGAAATTCTTTAAAAAGAAAAATATGTGCATTAACATTATAAACTAATATTGCACCCTGATTAAAACTGTGGGCCTTCATCGCAAGCTGATTTATATGCAAACCTGTAGTTTTCACTTTTACATTGAGTGATTTAGGACAATTAATTAAACCTTTCTAAGCAGCAATTTTATCATCTAAACATTCAAGATAGTAATAACACCTTCCTTGTAATGTAACTGTGTGGAGTGAATGCACATACATATAAAGAATTACTGCTCTGCTAACACATTCTAGTATTAGGATTAGAAGTTTAAAAGAGCACATCAATGATAGACTGGATAAAGAAAATGTGGCACATATGCACCATGGAATACTATGCAGCCATAAAAAAGGATGAGTTCATGTCCTTTGCGGGGACATAGATGAAGCTGGAAACCATCATTCTCCGCAAACTAACACACGAACAGAAAACCAAACACTGCATGTTCTCACTCATAAGTGGGAGTTGAACAATGAGAACACATGGACACAGGGAGGCAAATATCACATACCAGGACCTGACGGTGGGTGTGGGGCTAGGTGATGGACAATATTAGGGGAAATACCTAATGTAAATGATGGGTTGATGGGTTCAGCAAACCACCATGGCACATGTATACCCATGTAACAAACCTGTACATTCTGCACAAGTATCCCAGAACTTGAAGTATAAATAAGAAAAAAAGACACCATTAGTTTGAAAGCTAAAAATATTTTTTGGTTTTCTTTCAAAGCTCTACCTAGTACCTTACAGAAATCTGATAATAATTGAAAGGACGGAGATATCCATCCATGCTGTGCCTAATGGTATATGGTTAAGATTTGAAATAGGTAAAAAAAAAAAAAGTGGCAGAGAGCCACTTTTATCTACCAGATATTTTTCTAAGTGTTTTACAATACCATGGAAGTACAAGAAGAGCTGGAATAAAATAAAAAATATTGTGAGTAGTAAAGTGTAGTTTCACACCATGCTGCATGGTAATTAAAACAAATCAAATGTAAGCAAGGTCACATTAACATGTGCCCTTAGGGATTGCTAAGGTTTGACCCAAATCCTGGTCTATAATTTAAGATTTCTTCTATTCAAATATAAAGTTACTAATTGTGTAGAATGAAGTGTTGGAAACTCCATATAAATGTGGCTATGCATTGAACTGTGGATTGTCTTTCTGTCTTATTGTTTTGTCAATTAAGAACCTGAGTCTTTGAAGTAATCCCCTCTGACAACTCGTTTTGACACAGAGCTGCCAGGAATCATCCATTCCAATAAGAACTGACAGTACTAAGATTAAACTATCATTTCTTTATGAACACTATGAAGGTGCATTTACTTATAATTAGTATGCATGCTTTGACAGACCAGACGTTTGCAGCATTCTTTCAAATAAAACGACTAATTAACTATAAATTAATATTTATAAGACAATCTAGTGCCTAAAGTTGACTGTATGTATAGGAAGATGATTTCAAGAAGAAAAATAATAAATTAGCATTATCTGTCTTTCAGGGGGTTGGGAAAAAGATACTTTAAAATAGGACATGAGCTGTTATATTTTTTCCTGGTTTGAAGTATTTTATTTTAGGCTTTTAAATCTTTATTTAGGAAATGCTTTTTAGATCAGCAGATTTTTCTCTGTAGACAAATGGCTACATTGGCTGATCATTCATGTCTCAGTTAAAAAGTATTGTCCACTGTGGAGTGCTGAATGGACTCCATTTATACAGGGAAGTTGTATTTGAAATTTCTGCAGCTTTAACATATATGGGGGGTAGGTCGATACATATAGAAAGATAGTACAAAACATCATTTAAAAGGCCCCTCCAAGTCTAGGTGAAACCTAAAAAAAGTATAGTAAAATCTAAGGAATGAACAATGGCTTCATTGATGTTGGAGTAGAGAGCAGCTTTACATGTTCTACTTTTTCTTTGTTATTTTTTACGTACAAATATGCAGTATTTGAAATTGAAATATCTTTTGAATCTCTACGGGTTCAGCCGTAACCACTATATAATCACTCCATTTGGTGTGACAAACTCACTTACCTAATATCAGCCCTCCAGAAGTTCCTTCATCATAAATGAATTTTTTTCCCAAAGCACTGCTAGAGATATAATATACAATTTACTAATTTTTTTTTGTTTATTGTTCATTGATTGTCTCCTTCACTAGACTCAAAGCACCTCAAGAAAGATGTTTTTTTGTAACGATTTTCCTAGCACATGATCAGTGCTAAACAAATATTTCTTAAATAAATTGAGTGAACTTGAATACAGTCTTAAGGTTTGTTTTCTGCTTTTCATTTCTTCTAAAGTGTACAGTTGACAACATTTCTATCATTTTCTTGGAAAAAAGACATGATGAAAGAATGTATTTTAAAATCACACATGGTTACAATAATTCTTAATTTCCTCTTGGAAAATATTTCTAAATGAAAAATTGAATATCAAGTTATAACCTAATTTTAGGAAAGCACTTCAACTCTCTTTCAATTATAAAAAAGGTACATCTTCTAAATTATATCACTCTTAGTCATTGTCTTGTAGGGGTAGCATATTAGAGAAAGTAGGAAAAAAGAGTTTTCATGGTATCAGAATATTGTATGATTCAGAATAGAACATCAGAATTAAATAAAGTGCATACAAGCCACAACTATGTTTATGGTAGTATTGCCAATGGCTGGATGTGAAGGAGATACAGGGACAATGGGTCATAATAAAGATAATGGATTACATTAAACATGAGTGGTCACAATATGCCACTCACAATATGGAGAAGTCGGAAAAGGTGAATCTGCAATCTCATTTCGGAGATTTTTAAGCCAATTGTTCACTATCTGTTTGGCAGAACCCAGGTAATACTATGAGAAGGCAAATTAGAAGCCCTAATTTGCCTTTCTGAGTAGCTCCAAAGTACTGGCTTATCATGGCATATCATGTAATGTCATGATAGACATTTTGAAAATTCAGCCCCTCTCTCTCTCTATATATATATGTATATACACACACACATATATGTATATATGTATTTATAAACATGCAATATATATTTATAGTATTTTTAAATGTAGATATTTTATATAAACTTTTATTTTATATACATATATTTATGTTTAAATATATTATGAACTCACACACATAGACACACACATATATATGTATAATATAAGCCATACAAGCCAATATAGGTATGCCAGCTTGGACATTTGGACACAGAGTAAAACACCACCATAGAAATTTGGATATCCTATGGAATTCTTCCAGATCATGAATTATTTTTACTGTAATATTTTCCCCAACCTTTCCCTCACTCTATCCTCCAATCACTGGCTTCCTCGCTTTGACCTGATCCTCTGGGCTTTATAGTGAAGTATTTGTAAACTACTCTAATAAACTGATAATTGAATATAACAATAGTAACAGTGCACAGCACTAATGGTTAATAAGATATTTCAAGACTTTCAAATACACTTTTTTGTGTGTGTGAATCCTAATTTCCATCACAACTAAGAAGGAGCTTTCTTTTCAAAGCATTTTGTACCTAATAGTAATGCACACAAGATGATGGTAGAGATAAAATGAGGATGATTTCTTCTAGGCTGCAAAATCTTTAAAGCAGAGTAGACACCGACTTTTGCTCAGAATTTTATTTCTTGCATATCACACACTGCCTTCACATGCATTCTGGATGATTTCCCTACCTCTATACATCAACTAGGTGACTGGTTTAAGTGGTCATCTGGATAGTATCACAAATGTAAAGTTACATAGTGGTCCTTCAGGACTGTTCATGGATACCCCAAATCATACACATCAAATCTACAAAAGCCATGAACCTACTTCAGTTTATATATGTAATATATTCATATGTGTTGTTACGTACATTTCAGCTTTATCTAGGACATATACTCATGCTACAATGGACTGAAATGAGCTGTCAAGAGAAAAAAAAAAAAAGGAAGTGCAACAAATGTTCCCAGATTTATATTTTCTTTCCAAACTCAGCTATTGAAAATAGGAATTTAACTTCTCTAAACATGAGCATGAGTTCAATTAACTGCCTTCAGCAGCATATTCAGCCCTTTTACAGGCACACCTTTGGGGGAAACCAACCCATCTTTAATTAATTTAATTAAAAACAATTTTGTCTATTAACGTAATAAAATGAAGCTACCTGTGGGCTGTCCGCTTTTGTGCTCAAGAGCCCTGCTGCCTGGTTCCTGCCTTTTGAAAAGCCAACTGCTATTATTTGCCACACTTGTAGGCAGTGATTTTGTTAAGGATATGCATTTATTGAAGCTTTAACATGTTTTCAGCTGACTTTCTGCATTCTAGAATTTATGACAAACTACATCTGTTGTATGTTGTAAGCCCTGCATACCTTCAATTACACATGTTCATGTGAAATGTGTAACTTGGTATATTCTGCCTGAAATATTTTCTACAGATAATTAGGAGAACTGATAAATATCAGTCCTACTGTGTCAGAAAGAAAGTATTCCTCTGTTCGTATACACAAGACACGGGCTCACAGAACATGCTGCAACAGTCATATCATTTGATATCACTGTGTATAAAAAATTTGGCTATATTTTTCCTATTCTATTTTATAAAGCTGGTAAATTATTTAAAATACAAATATTTAACCATTGACAAAAGCAACAAAACCCAGTTTTTGTACAAATTATTTACCTAGGAAGCTCAAGAGGAGCAATAGAAAGAGATCAAATCTCTTCAGTAGTAAAGGCACCAATTTAGCCTTTATATTTCCGCCACTGGCAACTACCTGAATATATATTTATTGGCTGGAGGCAAGAGATGGCATGGACCAATAAGAATGACCTAATTGATTAAAAAAAAAATTACAGAAGATTCCAAAGCATTTATCTCTAGAATACACTACGTTTAAGTTAACTTAACTTTATAAACATAAGCTGTATGTGTAGAAAAGCAAAATTTCAATTACATAAATTTCTAATAGTCCTAATAGTCCTCAAAGTCCTTGGTACAGAAGGAATATGCATTATATCCACCTCAAAAAATCCCTCATAATATTTTGAATATTATATTACAAAATAGAGAGTTGAGGATGATAAAGAAGTTGGTATTTCAAAATTCCTAGTAACACAGTCAAAATTCCATGACACCTTTCTAAAATCTTGGGTGCCAATAATTGATTAACTTGCCCTTGATTTTATATTTTATTACATATACTTACACATAACTATATTACATATATATACACATACTGGTAATCAAATCCTGATAATTTCTGGAAGAAAAAAACACTAGTCTAATTCCAGTAGGAATAGTACTTGGGAGTGTTTTTAAAAGAGTCATTTTAGGATAAAAGATAAAGATATTGAGGCATGACAAGTGAGGAATATGATAGAAATGGAAGGAATACGAAGGAAAAGGAAGGAAGGAAAAAGCAAAAGACAGACTGAGACAGCTGTTATACCAGATGCTTTAAACAAAAGTGATGGAGATTGACAGAACAGGAGAACAGCTTTTCAATGGAATTATGCAAAATGAGTAAATTGAACCAAAAGCTTTTATGTTGACAAAAATAAATTCTTTGACTTTTTTTTAAGTCTAAAAGCCTAATGTGCTCAAGATTCCAAAAGTAGATAACACATGAGCAACTAATAACAAAAAGAATTTGGAAAACATTGCCAAAAACATGATCACATGAAAAAGAAGCTATGGATTCCTAACTTTTATCAATTATTGTTGCTTCTTAGAAATGATTTATAAACTAATCATTGTATAACAAAATCACAGGGAATCATTTAGGGAAATAAAAGGAACAATGAAATGATGAAAATAACTGAGGCTAATGTAAAAGAACATTTAAATGCATACTTAAAGCTCTTGCCAACCAATAATGATGGAATCTTGAGATCCATATTAAATATGTTTATGTAGAGTACTCTCCATCATAAAATCAAAAAATTCTATGATTAGAAACAAATAATCGAAAACTTCAATTGTACCACAGCAAAGAAAATTATAAGCATTGAGCTGTTAAAACAATCCCACCAAAGTTAGTGCACTTTTCAAAGACATTTCTGCCTATACTTATTGTAATTGTTTTGCTTTAAATAAGTGTATTTGAGGGAAATAATTGCTTTTAACTAAAAGAGCCCATTAGCTTTACTTCTTAATTTTAATTAACAACTTTCAAGGGTTAGTATTTATATTTTTCTTAGTTGCTTTTTTTAGACCTATATAATAATCATAAAACCCCATGCAAATCTCTTAAATTTCTGTTCTTACAATAGCTCCCCAATCTACAAAGTTTAGAGCATGAGTTCTCACCTGTTATAAATTTGGCACTACTAAAAATATAATTTTCTTACCCCACCTATTGATTCAACAAGTCTGGAGGCCCAAGAACGTGAAATATTAAAAATCTTCTAGGATATTATATAAATGTTTTCCGCAAACCTAACTCTGTTAAGACTATGATTTAGACTACACAATCCCTGTCTTAGAATCCTGGTCTTTGAAGAAAGCACCTTGAACAAAAGAAAACTCATTTCCTAGTTTCAAATAGAATGAAAGCTTCACTTTATGGGTTTCCCTTGACTTATTCCTTTTATTTGCCTTCCTATTTTTACCATCCTAAAATAAATAATAAAAAAAATAATAAAAAGCATATATGTGGTCCCTTTGAGTCAATACTTTCTTTTTATTTAAGACTGGACTACACTTTGCAGGAGGTTCTAACCAATTACTGGGGGGAAAAATAAGACAAAAGGCCTCCAGGAGACTTGGTCCGATTACCATTATGAATTTGTTTCACTTTTCACTTTTGTTTTTATGTAAGGCTGACCAAGATAGCCTTAAAGTTGCTTTCAACTTCTCTAAATTTTAGATAGGATTCTTGCTGACTAGACTCCTGATCTCCCTTGTCTTAGAGCATTTATATTAGAAAACTTGTAATTGTACATTCTTTCTCTGTCCCTCTGAAATGTACGTTTTTTAAAAAGCATCTTGCCAGTTTTACAACCCAAGAATGTTTTTCTCAAGAACCCGGGAGTCATCTCTTTGAAACAGGAACATCGAGGAAGATAATGCCCCTATCTCTGTTTCCATGGGAAGTGAGGAGACTAACTTCCCCTGGAAAAGGTGTAAAACTACCTCCTGTCACTAAGATAAGAGAAAGCCTACTTTACCTTTGTGTGAAGCAAATTAGCAAACACAGGTGGCCTATGATCCCCTACTCAGGCTTTTAAAAACTCTTCAGACCTTTTTTCACTGAAGCTGTGCTCAGGCATAGATCTGACCTATCTCTTCTATTTCATTGGCCTTGAATTACTGATTTTTGCTAGTTTAAATTTGCTAGATGCAATTTTTACTCTGACACAGACCTGATTCCTTTTTATACTAGTTCTCCTGACTGCATAATTTTGTACTTATTCCATCTTGAGTAACTCGAGTGTCCCTTAGCAGTGTCTTCTCTCTTCTCTCCTGGTGCATGTTTTTCATTTTGTAGTGATGTTCTGACTCTCGTGTAGCAGACATATTGATTTACAGCCATAAAACAAGATACACTGAAATTTCACAAAGGTTAATCCTTGGAAAGGCATAATTATCTTTTATATCTCTTGACGTGATCCCAATGTTTTTCATTAATTAGAGAATAGAGACAAAAAGAAGCATCAAAAGAAGACAATTAAAATGAAAGACTGGCAATATTAAATGCTGGAAATTAAGTGAAAACTCTCATATACTGATTAGGGGAGTGTGAAATGACACAATCACTTTAAAAATTATTTAGAATTTACTTAAAATGTTAAATATACATTTTTTTTTGCTATGACTCAGCAATTCCACTCCTTAATACTTTCCTAAGAGAAAAGAAAGCATATGAACAAAGAAAGACTACCTGATTCAAGAGTGTTCATAGTAGCTCTATTTCTAAAAGCTTTATTTCTAAAATTTCTAAAGATTTTACTTACACACACACACACATATATAGAGAGAGACACCCATATATACATATATATATATATATGTCCAAGTAAAAGCAACAAATTACAGATAGAGTACATCAAGAATAGATCTCAAAAACTTTACACTTACTGTATAATTTCACTTATATAAAATCTTCAGATATACAAAATTAACTATGGTTGGTAGAGGTTTGGGGAAAGAGACTAGGAAGAGACATAGAAAACTCGAAACTCCCTCAGGTGACAGAAATGTTGTTTTTTGATAGTGATATATTTACATGTGTGTGTGTAGTTACTTAAGAAATGCAATGCTATATTTATTATCTGAGTTTTCCACTCCTTTAAAGAGGAGTGGGGAACTGAAGTTCTATATGAGACCAACTTAAGATATCCTATCATTTAAAACTTTCCTCTCTCTCTCTGTCTTAATTTAGTTTACATATAATTCCTAAATTGTGTCTCTTAGAACCCTCTGATACTCAATTTAATAAACTATTTTATGTATAGATGCTTAAATATTTGAGGTGATTATCTATAAATACAGCTTTAAGCAAAACTAGGAATAAAAAGTTAGATTCAATAAGATCATTTTTAAAATGGTTATTTTTGTGAAAGATGCAGAGAAATCCATAAAACTAATATTCTCTTGAACTGGTTCACATTGTCTAACATTACACATGTAGGGACTTTCTTAATGTCTTCAATTATTATCAACAATTTGCCCTGATTTTTCTAACACAATTATCTTCCATGAAAAAGATAGCATTCCATGCTCAGTTGTTATTAAAATATCTGAAACTATCCTGTAATTATGCCCGCAGTAAGGTTTTTCAGCAGCATTTTCTTACAGGGATATTGAGAATCAGAGCTTTGCAATATTATTTAGATTCAAATATAATTGTGAGGTTGTAATTTCTTACACATTTTTACCTGTTGAAAAAAGTGTAAAATATAGTAGAAAAGTTTCAAGATAAGAAAATTGAAGGCTTAAAAAATTATATAATGAGTTGGAAGCAATCTTCAAGTTCTTTTTTTTTTTTTTGAGACAGAGTCTTGCTCTGTCGTCCAGGCTGGAGTGCAGTGGTGCCATCTTGGCTCACTGCAAGCTCCACCTCCCAGGTTCACGCCATTGTCCTGCCTCAGCCTCCCGTGTAGTTGGAACTACAAGCGCCCGCCACCGCACCTGGCTAATTTTTTTGTAATTTTTAGTAGAGATGGGGTTTCACCGTGTTAGCCAGGATGGTCTAGATCTCCTGACCTTGTGATCCTCCCATCTCAGCCTCCCAAAGTGCTGGCATTACAGGCGTGAAACACTGCACCCGGCCATCTTTGGTTTCTTGATTAAGCATCTCATTTAATCAATCAGGTATTTAAAACTTAAATACAGTGTTTGGAAGTGAGAAAATTAATATATCAAAATCAGATTTTTAGAATTACTTGTGTTTTGTCTAATTTTTCATGCTATTATTTAAAACTAAAAGTGTATTTTTTTGGTGTCAAATATAATTTCTACAGTATCTTTATTATATTGCCAATGATACATTTCTAAGATTAGAACACTTGGTCAAGTGCCCTGATGCATGATACAGCGTTTCGTCTAGATATTGCTTTCAGATTTATAGAGTATTGACTATCTCATGATTTATCTGTTAAAACTAATAGGATCATTAATTTACAAAGTGTTATAATACATGTTCTGCTAACTGTATTATTTTGTTCTTATGCTGCTATGAGGAAACACCTGAGACTGGGTAATTTATAAAGAAAAGAGGTTTAATTGACTCACAGTTCCCCATAGCTGGGGAGGCCTCAGGAAACTTACAATCATGGCAGAAGCCACTTCTTCACAGGGCGGCAGAAAAGAGAATGAGTGCAAGCAGGGGAAATGCCAGATGCTTACAAAATCATCAGTTCTCATGAGAACTCACTCACTAGCACAAGATCAGCATGGGGAAAACCACCCCCATGGTTCAATTACCCCCAACCAAGTCCCTTCCATGACATATGAGGATTATGGGGATTACAATTCAAGGTGAAATTTTAGTGAGGACACAGCCAAACTCTATCAATAATTATTTTAAAAATGAAGAAAAATATATATCACACCTGTAATCCCAGCACTTTGGGAGTCCAAGGTGGGCAGATCACAAGGTCAGGAGTTCGAGACCAGCCTGACCAACATGGTGAAACCCTGTCTCTACTAAAAATACAAAAATTAGCCAGGCATGGTGGCGTACACCTGTAGTCCCAGCTACTCAGGAGGCTGAGGCAGGAGAACGGCGTGAACCCCGGAGGCAGAGGTTGAAGTGAGCGGGGATCGTGCCATTGTACTGCAGCCTGGGTGACAGAGCAAGACTCCATCTCAAAAAAAAAAAAAAAAAACAAAAAAAGAAAAAGCCATTCATAACCCAAACTCCTACCACCAATTATATTATCTTATGATAACCATTAT
This sequence comes from Piliocolobus tephrosceles, assembly GCF_002776525.5. Lineage (NCBI taxonomy): Eukaryota > Metazoa > Chordata > Mammalia > Primates > Cercopithecidae > Piliocolobus > Piliocolobus tephrosceles. The sequence goes on from NC_045436.1 coordinate 124,268,684, forward strand.
ATGAATGTAACTGGGACTTTTGTACTAAAAATTTCTTTATCACTTAAAAACATATTTTAAATATGCCTATATCAATATAAATAATTATACTTTATTGCTACAGATTCACTATTTTAGTCTGCCCTCAATTTATATGTTGAAATCTTAACTCCCAAGATGATGGTATTAGAAGGTGGAGACTGTGGAAGGAGATTAGGTCATTAGGGTAGAGTCCTCAAGAGTAGGATTAGTGGTCTTATAAAAGAGGCCTGAGAGAGACCCCTTGCCCCTTCCACCATGTTAGACAGGAGCTTGTAAAAAGAAGTGGAGCTTTTCCAGACACTGAATCTGCCAGCAGCTTGATCTTAGATTTCTGGCCTCCAGAACATTGAGAAATAAATGTTGGTTCATAAGCCACCCAGTTTATGATATTTTGTCATAGCAGTCCAAATGGACTAAGACATGTATTCTTTTTAAGTCTTCATACCACTCTACTTTATGGATATAACATTAATTATTTCATCTGCCCTTTTTTGGAGTAATTTATTTAATCTCTTATTACTTTTCTCTCTATAAATACAACATTACAAATAACATTACCTACATATTTGTAAATTCATAATCATATTTATTAAATATATTCTAAAAATTTAAATAGTATCAATCACTTTTTTGCTAAAATTTGCAAATTATTCCATCAAAATAATATCTCATTTTCCTTGTGTGAACTTGTTTTTATATGCTTGTAACCTGATTAAATGGCATCATTTAATCTTTGATTTTGCCAATTTGATAGACAAAAACATGATACCCTTTTTTAAAAAATGTGTATTTTTTCAATTACAAAAAATAATTTTATATCATGAAAGCATATTTGTAATTATTTTGTGTTTTAGACATTCATATGCCTTGCCAAAACTCTGAGGTGTTCATCTTTTTCTTGTGAATTTTAAATGCTGTTTATATCAGGGCATTAGTTTTTAGTATATTTTGTGGAGTAAAACACTATCAGCAAGTTAAAAACAAAGGTTCCGTGCGCCTGAAATCCTTAGATTTTGCCAATATGTAGAAAAAAAAGGGGCTAAAGTTTGAAAGTAAATTTTATAAAAAGGAATATGAAGACTTAAATGATCATGCCACACATTTATCTTGAACTGACTAAAATTAAATTTCTGAAAGGTGTTGCATTGTATAAGGAGGACTTTTCCCCAATTACTCTTTTCACTAGAGGTGAGAGCAGTACTCTCAGTTGTCTTTCAATGACAGATAAGTGAACACACTTAACGTCCATAGGAGCCAAGGATGCTTCTGTGCACTCCTAAATGTCCAGCTGGAATTCTGTGAGAAATCTCAGTTTCAGATAGCTCAGACTGTTACCTGGAATGGAAACTATTTCACTTTTCTCTTCTTATTTTTGCTATGATTTA
>NC_045436.1:124270489-124287276 GCF_002776525.5 Piliocolobus tephrosceles
TATTTAGAAAACCCCATCGTCTCAGCCCAAAATCTTCTTAAGCTGATAAGCAACTTCAGCAAAGTCTCAGGATACAAAATTAATGTGCAAAAATCACAAGCATTCTTATGCACCAGTAACAGACAAGCAGAGAGCCAAATCAGGAATGAACTTCCATTCACAATTGCTTCAAAGAGAATCAAATACCTAGGAATCCAACTTACAAGGGATGTAAAGGACCTCTTCAAGGAGAACTACAAACCACTGCTCAGTGAAATCAAAGAGGACACAAACAAATGGAAGAACATACCATGCTCATGGATAGGAAGAATCAATATCGTGAAAATGGCCATACTGCCCAAGGTTATTTATAGATTCAATGCCATCCCCATCAAGCTACCAATGAGTTTCTTCACCGAATTGGAAAAAACTGCTTTCAAGTTCATATGGAACCAAAAAAGAGCCCGCATTGCCAAGACAATCCTAAGTCAAAAGGACAAAGCCGGAGGCGTCACGCTACCTGACTTCAAACTATACTACAAGGCTACAGTAACCAAAACAGCATGATACTGGTACCAAAACAGAGATATAGACCAATGGAACAGAACAGAGTCCTCAGAAATCATACCACACATCTACAGCCATCTGATCTTTGACAAACCTGAGAGAAACAAGAAATGGGGAAAGGATTCCCTATTTAATAAATGGTGCTGGGAAAATTGGCTAGCCATAAGTAGAAAGCTGAAACTGGATCCTTTCCTTACTCCTTATATGAAGATTAATTCAAGATGGATTAGAGACTTAAATGTTAGACCTATTACCATAAAAACCCTAGAAGAAAATCTAGGTAGTACCATGCAGGACATAGGCATGGGCAAGGACTTCATGTCTAAAACACCAAAAGCAATGGCAGCAAAAGCCAAAATTGACAAATGGGATCTCATTAAACTAAAGAGCTTCTGCACAGCAAAAGAAACTACCATTAGAGTGAACAGGCAACCTACAGAATGGGAGAAAATTTTTGCAATCTACTCATCTGTTTTTGTTTTTCTAATTCTACTTTAAGTTCTAGGATACATGTGTAGAACATTCAGGTTTGTTACATAGGTATACACGTACCATGGTGGTTTGCTGCACCCATAAACCTGTCATCTACATTAGGTATTTCTCCTAATGCTATCCCTCCCCTAGCCCCTTACCCCATGACAGGCCCCAGTGTGTGTTGTTCCCCTCCCTGTGTCCATGTGTTCTCACTGTTCAACTCCTATTTATGAGTAAGAGCATGTGGGGTTTGGTTTTCTGTTCCTGTGTTGGTTTGCTGAGAATTACTATTTCCAGCTTTATCTATGTCTCTGCAAGGGACATGAACTCATCCTTTATTATGGCTGCATAATATTCCAGAGTGTATATGGCCACTGTTTCTGTATCTGGTCTATCATTGATGGACATTTGGGTTGGTTCCAAGTCTTTGCTATTGTGAACAGTGCTGCAATAAACATATATGTGCATATGTCTTTATAGTAGAATGATTTATAATCCTTTGGGTATATACCCAGTAATGGGATTGCTTATGAGGGCATTAATCCCATTGGGGGATGCAACCCTCATGATCTCATTTAAACTTAATTACCTCCTAAAGGCCCCACTAACAAATACCATCACATCGGGGATTAAGACTTCAAAATAATAATTTTGTGGAAGATACAGATTTAGTTTATAGTGCTGACCAATTCTTTGGCCAAGAGTGAAGACTTATTCTCAGATTTCAATTAAATACCAACTTTTATTAACTTACCATTAGTGTCCAAACATTAGAAATCTTACTATAAAATCCTTAGTCTGTAGACAGATGACATTAATGAACTCAATGATATGTCTTTAGATACGAAACACAGTAGTCCATTATAAATTTATTTGTATTAGATGTACATACAGAGACTAACATACATAATAGGGGAAATGTGTTTCACTGTTTTTTCTAGCGATATTGCATCTAGTCAATCTTGGTCAGATGCAGGAGCCTTTCCAAATACTCAAAATCTCTCTAGGTTTATAGATCCTAACCTTTAATTCTCAGATGCTTGCAATCGTCCTGGATTATCTATCCAAACCATGACACCAAAAAAAAAAAAAAAAAAAAAAAAAAAAAGCTAATGACCAGGTAACACACTGGCTGCTGTTGATTGTTGGACCTTAATCTACAATGACAATGAGTAATGCCTCTGGTTTCAGGGAGTTTTCTGGTGCTGGCAAAAGACTGCATTGATTTTGAGGAGTTTTGTGTTCTCTTGAACCTATTCTGCTCCTGATATGTGGTCCTTCATTTATTACACTCCTAGAGTAGAGTGGAAAGAGTGTTAATCTATTATGCATACAAATCTTTAAATCCAATACCTAAGTGCCCATCTTTTAAATTGTTATTGTCAAGAAATTCTTTCCCTTTTCCTATTTCATAATTCTCTTTTCCCCCAAAACAGTAGATAATTTATGTCTTGTTATTTAGGCTAGAAAATAGGGTTGGAGAATCTTTTTGTGCTCAAGTGAAGGCATTTGACGACTATAAAGATGGAAGATAATATCATTTTTAATATTTTGAAATATACAAATATAATAAAATTGATAAAATATTTTACTGAAGTTACAGCCAAATATACACAAAAAGGATTAAAAAAATGAAGAAAAGTTTCACATATATGGTGCCAATTGAATACAATGAATTCAGGGCAAAGTTTCTCTTATATGTATTGACAATGGAAGTGAAGATTGATACATTTTATAGCAGAGTTGGCAATAACAGAAGTAAAATGTGTTTCTCATTTCAGGACCATTAATTCTGTAATTAGCTGATATTTTCCCCAGATTTCTTTTTAGTCTTCAGGAGACTGATATTACACTAAATATTTTGTAAATACATTTTTAGTAATGAGTTTATAAATCTTTTAAACCCTGATCAGAGACAAAATACTTGCTCATTTTTGTCTAGTACAGGATACATTTATAATATAGTATGATAATTTAAAAAGGTCCATTAATTTTAGGATGCAACATTTTATCTTTCAGGTACCTATAAACAAATCTTGGTTTATATACATACAACGTAATTTAATCATATTATTTATACAAGCAAACATTCTGTACTTGATAAATTTTTGACAATCTTGTCTATGTTGACTTCTGGTGTGCCCAGAGCACAATTTTCTTATATTCTACATCGATTAATTTGCATATAATGACATGTAATTTTCTATAAAAAGGTTTATGGAAGTCTGTTTTGATTTTTAATATTAATTTTTATGTTACATTGCTTTGTCATATAAACACCTCATTTTTATTTTAAAACCTTAACCTGAGATTAGTGTTGTCCGCTTTATATTTGCTTCTATTTGCATGGTATATTTTTGCTCATCCACTATGCAGAACAGATGTATATGTATGATTATGAGTCACATATTTGTAGGTTTTATTTTTTGTGTTAAATAAAAGTATTTTTATTTAAGAGAAGACCAGCTAATTTATACTTGTCAAATACTTGTGATCTTTAAAAATGTTTTTATTTGCTTATTTTTCAAAAAGTACTCAGAGTCGAATATTTTATCAATAGTATTGTTTTCCTGAGGAGGAATAAAGGAAAATTCTGAAGAGATACAAGCTATTTTTTCCTTAGGAGGCAGTTGCCTAAGGTAATTTCCTTGGTGTACTCTAACCTAAATGTTGGAGAATGTCTTCTGTCTGGTTCATAATGTGTATGTTCTTAGCCTCATACCTATAGGATTCTGTACTCCAAGGTGGAAAATATAAAAATCTCATAAATTTATTTTTAGAAAGACATAGTAGCAGATGCTAAAAGTTCATGTCTTACTCCTTCCTATTAACTTAAATGTCAATTTAAGAAATGACTTTTCTCCTACTTAGAATTTATCTCTTAACCTAGTAATTCTAATTTTTGCCTCCCTGTGAACATACGTCAATGTCTGGAGACATTTTTGTCGTGACAGGTGAGGAGCACTATTGGTATCTAGCAAGTTGGGACCAGGGATCTGGCAAACATTCTACATTTTACAGGAAAGCCCACACAACAGAGAATCATTTGGTGAAAATACCTGCTGCGCTGAGGTTGGAAATCCCTGCCTTAACCTAAAATTGAATCTCTAACATTAAAAATATTCTTATAGTAAAGATAGATTAAAGAGAGCTTTGTAGGTCAGAAGCTTGGGATACCCATAGCAGTAGCTTGCCATACAATTGTGTTTTCCTGGACCAATTACTAAGTAAAGAATGTAAATTAGGCAAAAAACAAAATGAAAATCCTCCACAGGTTCTTCCCTTCTGTTATGGGTTTAATTGTCTATCCCCAAATTTAATAAGTTAAAGTTCTAGTCCTTAGGACCGCAGAATGTCACTATATTTGGAGAAAGGGCCTTTATAAAAGTGAATAAGGTAAAATTCAGTCATTCATGTGGATTCTAAGTGAAGATAAATTGTGTCCATATAAGAATACAGGCACAAACAAAGCAAATACAATGCCAAGACACTGGAAGAAAACAGCCATCTACAGGCCAAGGTGAAAGGCTTTCAGAAGAAACCAACCTTGCTTGTAACTGAACTCAAGTCTGGCTGAATATACAAGAGATAAGTTGTGGTGAAGGGAAAGCAGCTTTATTTATCAAATGTTGGCAGTTGAGATGGCTGGGCTAAGGCCTCCAAGAAACCATCTCAAATTTTAGGCTCAGTGAGGGGGTTTAAGAAGGAAAACTTGGTATGGAAAACATGCAGGAGTGGTCAGGACGCAGGTCTGCATGTCTTGCTTCCATGACTATCTTGAATTGCAGGCTGGCACTATCTCCACAATGGCCAGGTTGTAGATTAGCCACCTTGAAATAACATCTAGATTGGGGAGAATTCCACATGTGGGTCTTTGTGCCTGATTTATTTCAGGATTAACCCCTGAAATTTCTAAGCAACTGCATAATTAGATGAGCGAGCACAGTGCAAGAGAGTACTTGATGGGAAGGGAGGGAAACTAAGAGTTTCAAATTATACTTCAAGGCTAAAATAAGAGAAAAGAAAAACAATTTCAAAATGCATTCTGAAACTAAGCTACTAGATACAGTAACATGCTGACACCTTGATTTTGGATTTCTGGAATCCAGAACTGTGAGGAAATACATTTATGCTGTTTAATCCAGGGTTCCCCAACCCCCGGGCCACAGACCAATATTGGTCTGTGGCCTGTTACGAACTGGATTGCACAGCAGGAGGCGAGCAGAGGGCCATCAAACATTACCACCTGAGCTCTACCTCCTGTCAAATCAGCAGCAACATTAGATTGTCATAGGAACATGAACCTTATTGTGAACTGCGCATGCAAGGTATCTAGGTTGTGTGCTCCTTGTGAGAATCTAATGCCTGATAATCTGAGCTAGAGTAGTTTCATCCCAAAACCAAAACCATCTGCCCTGCCCCCCACCGCCTCCACCATGACACACCACCCCCACCAGTTCATGGAAAAATCATCTTCTATGAAACCAGACCCTGGTGCCAAAAAAGTTGAGGACCGCTGATTTAAGCCATTTAGTCTGTGGTACTTTGTTATAGTGGCCCTAGCAAGCTAATACATGCTTCCTAAACCAGGTCCCCTGGCCATGCAACTTGAAGTGCTTTCCAGTGACTTGTTTGGCTAAAGGTGTATTAGCAAGCATGATACAAACAGAAACTTGAATACAACCCTTGTATATGAGGCTCATCTTTTCTTGATGCCCTTGAAAACCATGTAACCATCTTCATGTGAACAATCCTTGGGCTAGTTTTCTGGATATTGAGAGATATGCGGCTCAACAATGCTCACTCCAATGCCCCGTTCAGCCTCATTCCCTGAACCGACAGTCATCCATCCTTCAGAGAAGAGACACTTTGATGAATAGGATGATTGCTCAGCTGAGTACAGTTGAAATTGCTCACTCAAGGAAACTTGAGTTAAATAAATAGCTATTTTGACAAACTAAAATGATTTGGGCAGTTTGTATGGCAACAAAAGCTAACTGCCAGGTAATCAACAGAACATTTACAAGTCAATTTCCTTAGAATTTTAGAGTTCCTGCAACTAAAGTTTATATTCATTTTCTAGTATCCGAACTAGAAAAAGTCTACCTGTTGCAATTGTCATCAACTGGGCTGCACACTTTTCTTAGTCCTTTATTATAAAGCAGATACTTTGTTTGAGACCACAGGATTCAGCAAATATAGACCAACAGTCAAAAGCTATTAGACTGTGGATATTATCAAGGGGAAAACAAAAAAGCCTCAACTACTCAGATAAGTGCTATGGTTAAACTTAAAAGACTGACTATAACAAAAGTTTTAGGAGTACATTTTTTATACCATTTATTATATTGCAGTGCTTGACACCATGTAGTATATTGCACCTATAAATCAGTCACAACAAATTATTTAATGATGCATTAACTGTAGAATTTCACATATATTACTGTTCCTTACCCAATGTTGAGTGTTTTTTCAATAGCTTAATCCATCCCTGAAGTACTGGAGCAAACATAGTCATCCATCATTTTAGAACACAGTTTGGACTGCAGTTTTCATATATATTTTATTTTATCCAAAAATAACCCTACCAATAATAGTTCAAATTCTAAATGAGAATAAAAGTTCACCGAATATACAATTATATGCACAAATGTGCATCCTTTGTCTTTCTTTAAACTTGTTTTCTTGTTTGTTAATTGAGTTGTTTTTTATTTCCCTTCTGCTCTATTTTACCTCACTAGTACAAATCAAAATAAAAATAAAACTAAGAGATACTTTTTAGAAGGATGACTTGAAAAATGACTACAAACATTATTATATCTTTAGATATAAATAATTAAAATAACTTGAATAAAATCCAATATCATCTTGTTTCTTGGGAAATTTTGTATCATTAATTTTGTTGTTTAATCTAATCGAATAAGCTGAATAAATGCCAGATACACCCCAAGTAGATAGCATGTAGAAAATGAATTAATGAAGCTTTCATTAAACAGAGAAGTCTGAACAAGCTTATTTACTTCTACTCCCTTCTGAAATTTCACTGAAATGATGGTAATTAAATGTGAAAGTTACTAATCCACAAGGAACCTTCAAAATTAAGTCTGGGATTAGTTTTAATTTTGAAAGACTCTGCATAGATATTGCATTACTTCAAATGCTCACTCCCAAAACTTGAATTTATCCTTAGCTACTCTTTTTCTCAATCCCTACCTAAAATCCACCAGCAAATCTTACCTCTAGCTTCAAATTATATTTGACTTCTCATCATATCCACCATGGTCCAAAACTCTATCATCTTTAACCCAGATTATTAAAATAAAACCTTTTTACTTGTTTCCCTTCTCATACCCTTACTCCTTTCCATAAAGACAAATGTGAATCTAAAATGAAAGTCAGATTATTTCAGTCATGTGCTCAAAAATCTTCAATATGAAGAAATTCCACTGGGCAAAGAAGCACTAGTGTTAAGTGTCCAACAAGTCCTCTTAGAGTCAAGTGCACTTCTATCTGAACTTCTCTCCTGACTCTATTCTTCTGGTTTACTTTACTGCAATCCTAGAACACACCAAGTAAGGTTCTGCCTTGAGATCTTTGAATTTACTCTTCCCTATCTCTGAAACATACCTTTCTCAGTGTGATTCATTCTTCTTTCTTTTCAAGTGTTTTCAAATTATCACTATGCTAGCAAGGCCTACTATGTTTACTCAACAAATAATACATTCCACTCTTCTCTGACTCCTTAACTCTTAGTAAAACAGTATTTTTTCTCTATATATGTGTCATCATCTGATGTCTATGCTTCATCGTTACTTTTTAATTGTTTATTTTGTTCACATCAGAATTTAACTTCCATGAGTATAGGGACCTTCCTGTTGTGTACACTCCTCTATCCGTATAGAAAAATGCCTAATAAATATGCTTGCTAAGTGATTGAGTGAGTGATACTGGAATTAGACATCTCTGAGAGGTTCTCTATCAAGATTTTGGACTCTGAAAATCCTCACTTTGAGCTATTTCCTATTTCTGCCTTTTAAAACTTCTGAATCACTTCCTTCAGTCTTATAACTTATGGCGTCTCTTAAAACTAAACATTTCCAGTCCACCAGTGCATAAACTCTATTATTTTATCAATTTTTTCTCATCACATTAGTAACCATATCAAGAAAAGACCCCGTGGGTAGCCTTCTCAAAGATGTTATAATCAATAAATAAGTACTATATTTCCATGTTAACTTCTGTCATGCTTCCTTAATGATGGTCAGACTTAAGAAATTCATAGTCTGTTTTATCTGCTTCTATTGTCAAGCTCCCAGTTATTGCTACAAAATTTCACAAAACTGTATTATGCACTATTGTTTGGCACAATCAACTCATTGATTCTCTTCTTCTAACTCTTACTTACTTTGGTTTATGAAACGACTTTATCACAAATCGTTGTTATAGAGTCTATCATTGACATGATGGAAAATCCTACTATTACAGTAAAGGAATTAGAGATAGTTCAGACTATGAAAGACTATCAAAAACAAAGGAGAATTACTGCTTCTTTTATTCTAATTTGGGATGTCTAGCCCATGAATTCTAGCCCTGTCCTGCTCATTTTTATTACAGTTCTAGAAAATGAACCTGGTGGGGTGCGGTGGCTTACGCCTGTAATCCCGGCCCTTTGGAAGGCCGAGGTGGGCAGATCATGAGGTCAGGAGATTGAGACAATCCTGGACAACATAGTGAAACCCCATTTCTACTAAAAATACAAAAATTAACTGGGCATGGTGGCACACACCTGTAGTCTCAGCTACTTGGGAGGCCGGAGTAGAAGAATTGCTTGAACCCGGGAAGCAGAGTTTGCAGTGAGCCAAGATCACACCACTGCACTCTAGCCTGGTGACAGAGCAAAACTCCATCTTAGAATGGAATAGAATAGAATAGAATAGAATAGAATAGAATAGAATAGAATAGAATAGAATAATAAAATAAAATAAAATAGGCAAAGAAAAAAAGTGGACCTTGGACCTTTATCATGTTTCCTAATGTTTGAATGTTTTTGTTCCAGAACTCTGGGAACAAATTTCTCTCTACTTTATTCCAGTGTTCCGTTGAGTAAATAATGTCATGAATTTCAGTTTCATTTATTAGGTCTTTATCACCTCCTGCCAAACCTATTCAGTGCCAAATATAAGCATTTATTATCCTCTGATCAATGCTCAATTAAATATCGTTCTGACTCTCGATTGTGTTCCTGGCTCCTTGGCTATTTGTTGTCTGATCGTCAGGGCCCTTTTATTTCAGGAAAGACCAGTGGGTACCCAATCCTGTTTAATGTCTTGTTGGCTTCTAATTGTAGTCTTTTATCTAAGTTACGTATTTCAACCTCTTTTTCAATTTCCTTTTCTTTTTCTTCAGCAGTGTTTCCCCACCTCTAAAAGATAATCTTCTCACCTAACGTCAAATTTCTATTATTTTTTTCTCCAGCAAATTAATTTCCTCTTTTCTCTCTTCCTTTCTCATCTTACTTCTTTCTTCTCTATGAATAAAACCATACCCACTTCTTGTCTCTAAAAGGGCATTGATAATAATTTCTCTGAATTGATTATCTACTATGAACTACACAATTAATTTTGTGTTTATATAATTGACAAACTCTCTGAAAGGACAGTATATTGTACTTATTTCTACTTCATTCTCAAATATTTACCCATTTAGTCCTTAATACATCACGAAAGGCCACTGTCACTACCCCATTCTATATACTAAAGTACATCTTTCACTAATTAGTATCCTCATTATTTCAAGATTATCAATAATTATTTTTTAGTTCTTAGGTTTTTCTATGCTATTTAAACTGTCTTTTATTTTTGATATTATTTCATTATTTGGCTTTAATAGTCTACATACTTTTAGTTTTCTTATCTTGAATTTACCTTTTTCTTATTTGATTCTTTGAAATCTCTTCCTCCTTGGTATAGCATACTTTCTCTAATCCAATATATGTTCTCTGGGCTTTTAAGCCATTATTCTTCTCTTTATACTTTCTGTCAGATATCTCATCAAAATATTTGTATAAATATAATAGTTAAAGATAGCTAGCAAATGTATATATTTCAATCTGTTTCTCAAGTTCTATGAGGGATTTAATAGACTGCTGAAGAAAAGGACCCAAATGTACAATGACATGTCACAGTTATAATCATGTTAAAATTCAACATTTTCCCACAAGTGAGATTTTTATCCAGACTTCACAGTTAGAGATATTGTCACCTCTCTTATTACAATCATCCAGAATTAATATTTGGAAATCATATTTTACTTTTTAAAAGTGGTCATCCCATGGATCCTAATAGTTGCCAAAATCTGTAATTACGCTTTATACTATCTTGTCATTACCCTGATACAAATTATTGTTACCTTTTTATGGGGTTGTTTCAGTAGTTTCTTAAATGCTAGTAAGACCTCCAAACTTTTTTTTTAACACAATGCACAAATAAACACTCCCCAATAATTGCTTAATTATTCCCACTGTTTCTAGTTCTAAACTTGATCTTTTTTTTTTTTTTTAATCTTTAGGCTCTTGACAATCAAGTATATTAAAAGTCTTTCCAATCAGTACTATGAATATTTTCTCCTATTCACTTATACATCAATTCATCTTACCAGTCCGTGGTATCTTTGTACTTTCTTGTAGCATTTATTTATAATGAAATACTTTCCCAATAATTTATATTTAATATCAATCTCTCAAAACCTCTACATTGCTTAAAACCTAGCTCTAATGTTCCTTTATCAAATGATCCCTAATTTGTTTCGATACATTTATTTTTCCCCAAATTCTCATAGCATTATTGCTTTCTTTGGAAACTTTGTTAAATCGTCTTTTCTTAAAGTTCCTGTATTCTTTGACAAATATTTATTGAGCACATCACTTCTTTCTCAATTTGGCATACCCTACTCACTCATTTAATGATCAACTGTTTCACAATTTCCGTTATGGTCAATTTCCACAGCAATCATCAACTTCTAAAATACTACACATTTATATGCTTATTAGGTTATTTTATATTATCTTTCTTTGTGAACTACGAAGAAAGCTTTATGACTGCAGGAATTGTTGCCTATTTTGTTTACTGATACATTCCCAGTACCGAAAAGTATGCCTGTGTAAAGGTCACATTCAACAAAATTTTTTAATGAATGAATGAGCACTGACTTTCATATATATATACACATATACATATACACACACACACACACACACACACACACACTATATATAGGGACAGTGAGGACTGCAGTAAACAAATAGGCATGTATTATAGTCATATTATTTAGAGGATTCCTGTTTAAGAGTGAAAATAGATGTTAAACCCAAAATTAACCAATAATTATGGAGGCTGAAAAGCAAAAGAATAAGGTAGACTGTTCAAATGATATTTAAACTGTCTTGGAAGATATATAGGTGTTACTCTGTAATGAGCTTTTCAGTTGAAAAAATAGCATATGTGAAAGCTCAAAGCTCAGAAAAAGCTTTCAAGAAGCTTAAGTGATGTGAGTAAAAACATGCACCATGAGTGAAGCCCAGGTCATATCATGTAGGATTTTATTCTAAGGGCATTGAGCAGGCATTACAGAATTTTTAAACAAGAACCTGCAGTGATTAGACATATATTTTTGAAAATATCACTGTTGCTGTTCCACAAAAAAAAAAAAAAAAAAAAAAAAAAAAAAAGAACATGAACTGGATCGATGTAAATAAATAAATTCCTGCCGGGCACAGTGGCTCACTCCTGTAATCCCAGCACTTTGGGAAGCCGAGGCAGGTGGATCAAGAGGTCAGGGGATCGAAACCATCCTGGTTAACACAGTGAAACCCCGTCTCTACTAAAAATACAAAAAATTAGCCGGACATGGTGGCGGGCGCCTGTAGTCCCAGCTACTCGGGAGGCTGAGGCAGGAGAATGGCGTGAACCCGGGAGGCGGAGTCTACAGTGAGCAGAGATTGTGTCACTGCACTCCAGCCCGGGCGAGAGAGCGAGACTCCATCTCAATCAATCAATCAATCAATCAATCAATAGCTTAGTATCAGATTAGAACAGTTTATATACAGTAAATGTTGGCTTGGTTTAGGATGGTAACATTATAACATAGAGAAAAATGAAACAGAGTTACTTTTTTACACAGATGAGTTTATAAAGCACATTGCAAATGGCTCGAGAGCAAGAAAATACATTTTGACTTTTATTTGGGGTGACTCCTTCATATGGAGGAAACCACATTAGCTTTGGATTCAGATATACAGAAATTGTAGTTCATTTCGACTCTGTTTAAACAATGTGATTTTACTAATTACTAAACTCTAAGCTTCAGTTTTGGCAAATATTAACGTATCACTTACAGAGCTATAGTAAAAACTAAATAAAATTGTGCATGCAAATATTCTAACAGACATCGTGATGTGCCTGATAGCAGGTTCTCAATAAATATGCTCCCCTAGTAGATAGTCCAGTTCCTATGAAGGCCACTGCACTCCAGCCTTAGCAACAGAACAAAACTCCATCTTAAAAACAAACAAACCAAAAAAATTCATGAATTGTTTGTTGTGTGTTTGTTTGTTTTTGACATGGAGTTTTGCTTTGTTACCAAGGCTCGAGTGTAGTGGCATGACCTCCACTCACTGCAACCTCTGCCTCCTGGGATCAAGCAATCTTTCCACCTCAGCCTCTTGAGTAGTTGGGACTACAGGCACGCACTACAACCGCTGGCTAACTTTTTTTATATTTTTGATAGAGATGGGGTTTCGCCATGCTGTCCAGGATGGTCTGGAACTCCTGAGCTCAAGGGATCCACCCTCCTTGGCTTCCCAAAGTGCTGAGATTACAGGCATGAGCCATTGAAACTGGCCACAAATGTTTTTTATACACCAATGTTTAGTTGAACAATTTTAAGTATCGGCATGAGATAAGTTATGGGGAACCCTGATTTCTTTTTGAAAAATGTAAGTAAATAAACCTTTAAGTTGTGTTACAAATGACCTTAGACCTTTTTTGAATATTACAGACATTCAAAACCACTGAGTAGAATATTAAGATATCTAAAATAAATGACTTATCCTCTAACATTTAATTTATGTGTACTTTAAATATGATACATTTTAGTTTAAGGATTACCATTCTTTCCACAATTTACTGAGTTTTATCTTCTGATTTTTCATTTTAATATATCTTCTGGGTCAAAAGCAGAACACATAATCACTTAAAGACATACGTAGGAGGCCGGGTGCCATGGCTCACGCCTGTAATCCCAGCACTTTGGAGACAGAGACGGGTCTGAATTCACCTGAGGTCGGTTCAGTTCAAGACCAGCCTGGTCAACATGGTGAAACCCCGTCTCTACTACAAATACAAAAATTAGTCGGGCATGATGGCGGGTGCCTGTAATCTCAGCTACTCAGGAGGCTGAGGGGAGAGTTGCTTGAATTCGGAGGCAGAGTTTGCAGTGAGCCAAGATCGCGCATCTATTGTCCATCCTGGGCAATAGAGTAAGACTCTGTCTTAAAAAAAAAAAAAAAAAGACATGTAGAAAATGTATGAAATGGAGTTAAGAAAATTGACTTACCAGCTGTTTACTAGAAAGTTTAAAATTACCATTATTTTTCTACCATTTTTTCATGTATTTTCTAGAAGTATGCTACATCTATCTATATCTGTATATCACATATAGATATCTATTCTAGAAGTACTTCTTATACATGATCATTGAATAATTATTTTTTCATATTGTAAGTGAGAAAATTCAATTCTAGTATAATTAATTGGTATACTCAATATTACATAGTTATTTGATGTCAAACTTTCTTTAGCCTTTTATTTCTAGGTTAGTACATCTTTTAGTTATACCGACTATTTCTTTTAGTTATACCAACTATTTCTTTTCTTACATATATCTTCTTCTAGTAGCAGAAGGTATCTTCTTCTGATACCTGCTGGGGTCAGGTTATAAAATTATTATAAAAATAATAAAAATTATGTAATTCTTAGTTCTTCTTAGTATAAGTTTGTAATTATTTGTAGCAAATATAGAATATATTAATCTTCCCAGGCCCCTACTGTCTTGTGCACCCTGTGTCCTATGTTTACACATGTGAAGAAAAATATTAGGAAAGTTTGTTTTATAATTTCTTGTTATCTGGGTTTAAATACACACATACAAATTTTTATTTTTATTTTATTTATTTATTTATTTTGAGAAATAATTTTAATGCAAAGGAATGTAAGAGTTCTTAAAGTGTTCCTCAGGTCATAACTCAAAATATAGAAATGTAGAAAAGCTAGGAATATAGCTTTATATATACTATTACTATTTTTTATCTCATTTTTTTATTTCCATAGTTTTTGGGGGAACACGCGGTGTTTGGTTAGATGAGTAAGTTCATTAGTGGATATTTCCGATACTTCGAAGCACCCATTACCCAAGCAGTGTACACCGAACCCTGCTTGTAATTTCTTATCCCTCACCTACTTCCTACCCTTTCTCCTGAGTCCCCCAACTCCACTGCATCATTCTTATGCCTTTGCATTGTCATAACTTAGCTCCCATTTATGGTTGAGAACACACAATATTTGATTTTTCTTTCCTGAGTTATTTCACTTTGAATAATGGTCTCCAATTCCATCCAGGTCACTGTGAATGCCATTAGTTCATTGCTTTATGGCTAAATTGTATTTCATGGTGTGTGTGTGTGTGTGTGTATAGTTTTTATCCGCTGGTTGATTGATGGGCATTTGGGCTAGTTGCATATTTTCATATTTCATTGCTTTTTATGGCTAAATTATATTCCATGGTGTGTGTATATATATGAAATTTTTTATCCACTGGTTAATTGATGAGCATTTAGTTGTATATTTTTGCAATTGCAATTATGCTGCTCTAAACATGCATGTGCAAGTATCTTTTTCATATAATGACTTCTTTTCCTCTGGATAGATACCTAGTTGTGGGATTGCTGGATCAAATGGTCATTCTACTTTTAGTTCTTTAAGGGATCGCCATACTGATTTTCATAGTGGTCATGCTAGTTCACATTCCCACCAGCAATGTAAAACTGTTCTCTTTCTACCAAATCCCCACCGACATCTATTATATTTCGATTTTTTTTTTATTATGGCCATTCTTGAAGAAGTAAGGTGGTGTTGGATTGTGGTTTTGATTGCATTTCCCTGATGTTAGTGATGTTCAGCATTTTCTTGTATGTTTGTTGGCCATATTTATATATTTATATTTATATCTTCTTTTGAGAATTTTCTATTCATGTCTTTAGCCCACTTTTTGATGGGGTTGTTTGCTTTTTCTTGCTAATTTGTTTGAATTCCTTGTAGATTCTGGATATTAGTCTTCTGTTGTATGTACAGACTGTGAAGATTTTCTCCTGCTCTGTAGGTTGTGTGTTCGTTCTGCTGATGATTGTTTATTTTGCTGTGCAGAAGCTTTTTAGTTTAATTAAGTTCCATTTATTTATCTTTCTTTTTGTTGCATTTGCTTTTGGGTTCTTGGTCATAAGTTCACACCTCAAGTAGCTAGAGAAATAAGAACAAACTAAACTCAAACCCAGCAGAAGAAAAGAAATAACCAAGATCAGAGCATAACTAAACAAAATTTTAACAAAAGAGTACAAACAACAAATGAAACAAAAAGCTGGTTCTTCAGAAGATAAATAAACTTCATAGACCATTAGCAAGATTAACCAAGAAAAGAAGGGAGAAGATCCAAATAGCCCACTAAAAAACGAAACAGGAGATATTACAATCAATACCACAGAAATACAAAAGATCGTTCAAGGCTATTATGATCACCTTTATGTGCATAAACTAGAAAACCTAGAGAAGATAGATAAATTTCCCAAATATACAACCCTCCTAGATTAAATCAGGAGGAAATAGAAACTCTGAACAGACCAATAACAAGCAGCAAGATTGAAATGGTAATTAAAAAGTTACCAACCAAAAAATGTCCAGGAACAGACAGATTCACAGCTGAATTCTATGAGACATTCAAGGAAGAGTTGGTACCAATCCTACTGACACTATTCCAAAAGATAAAGAAAGAGGGAGTTACCGAAATCATTCTATGTAGCCAGTATCACCCTAATAACAAAACCAGTAAAGGACATAACAACAACAACAACAACAACAACAACATAAACTACAGACCAATATCGCTGATGAACATAGATGCAAAAATACTCAACAAAATACTAGCTAACCAAGTTCAACAGCATATCAGAAAGATAATCCACCATGATCAAGTGGGTTTCATACCAAGGATGCAGAGATAGTTTAACATATGCAAGTCAAAAAATGTGATACAAAACATAAACAGAATTAAAAACAAAAACCCCATGATCATCTCAGTAGATGCAGAAAAAAAATTGGACAAAATCCAGCATTCCTTTATGATTAAACCCTCAACAAAATCGGCATGAAATGGACATATCTTAATGCAATAAGAGCCGTCTATGATAAACCCGCAGTCAACATAATACTGAATGGGAAAGGTTGAAACCGTTCCCCCTGAGAACTGGAATAAGACAAGGCTGCTCACTCTTACCACTTCTATTCAATGTAGTACTGAAAGTCCTAGGTAGATCAGTTAGACAAGAGAAAAGAAAGAAAGAAAGAGAGAAAGAGAGAAAAAGAGGAAGGAAGGAAGGAAAGAAGGAAAGAAGGGAGGAAGGAAGGAAGGAAGGAAGGAAGGAAGGAAGGAAGGAAGGAAGG
>NC_045436.1:124287286-124310879 GCF_002776525.5 Piliocolobus tephrosceles
AGGAAGGAAGGAAGGAAGGAAGGAAGGAAGGAAGGAAGGAAGGAAGGAAGGAAGGAAGGAAGGAAGGAGGGAGGGAGGGAGGGAGGGAGGGAAGGAAGGAAGGAAGGAAAGAAACAGCGTGCAAATCAGTAAAGAGGAAGTCAAACTGTCCCTGTTTGCTGATGATATAATCATATGCCTAGAAAATCCCATAGACTCATCTAAAAAGCTCCTAGACCTAGTAAATGAATTCAGCAAAGCTTTATAAATATTATTATTAAATTTTCATGACTCTATATGTTAGATATTGTTACTCTGCTCCAAATGAACGCATCTAGTAAGTGACCATTTTAAAATTTCAATTTAAACCAGTGTTTTCCAGTACTGACACAATTTACTGTGATAGTACCTGGCCACTCAGTTTCCAGCTTTTGTATTCAATGCCTGATATATTTATTGTGTGGAGACCTATATCTATGAGTGGTCGGTATAGCATAGTTGCTGTCACTACATGTCTCACCAAGATTCCTCCCATGACAAGGATGCCTAGGAGAGAAAATATTAAAATGTTCATCAGTGAAAGGACTTGGAAATTATTGAGTAAGCAAGGAACATCTCAGAACTATATAATTAACAATTTCTACAAAATATACCACCTTAGAGAACTCATAGTACTGAAATGAGACTTTGTATGTGACACCAGCACTTCAAAATATAGGGGCTAAAGCTGGAAAACTTTCTAGAAGCTGCTAATGTCAGAGCCCATTGCTTGAGGAGACCAACTGCCTGCAGATGATATGGAGAAAGAACAACTATTCCAGGGCACTGCTGCCAGTGGAAAGAATATTGTCAACGCACTCTGTTTACAGGGTTCTCGTAACACAAGATATATCCAGAAAAATCTAGACTCTAATCTTTCCTCTGACACCATAAACTCTTAAAAAAAATCAGTTCACTTCCCTGAGATTGAATTTTCTCACAGATTAAATGGAAATTATACTTCTCATTTTGCTAAACATGAGTAAGGATTGGATATTATGATTAAAAGAATTCAAAAACATGTTTCTCTGTGTTATTGTTATTATAGTCATGGTCATTGTTATGGTTTAAATTGTGTCCCCCTAAAAGATATGTTGAAGTTCTAACCCCTGGTACCTCTGAAAGTAACTTTACTTGGAAAAATAGGTTTTTTTTTTTTTTTTTTCAGATATAATACAATTAAAGTCATTAAAGTGGACCCTAAATCAATATAACCTGTGTCCATTTAAAAAGAGGAGAAGAAAGAGACCCAGGATAGAAAGCCATGCGAAGATAGAGGCAGAGACTGAAGTTATGTGACTACATGCTATGGAATGTCAAGTTTACTGACAGCTTCTAGGAGCCAGGAAAAGGCAAGAAGTGTTTTTCCCTAGAGTTATTGGAGAGAACCTGGCTCTTCTGACATTTTGATTTTGAACTTCTGGCCTTAAGAACTGTGAAACAATGCATTTCTGTTTTTAATATACCCAGTTTGTGGCAGTTTGTTACAGCAGCCCTGGAAAACTTATATGGTTATTATCATCATCATCTCCTGAGTGGTTGTGTGGCAGAGTTTGTAAATGGCTATTATTTCAACTGCTTCCAAAGGCTCTTCTAGAGACAAACTCCTAGCATGTCAGATTTAAAGAACACCAGTGGTTCTAGAATAGTTTGATCTTTTTTTTCACAAGAATGTAAAAGAAGGATAATTTATTCAGAAACATGTATATTTGAAGGCCTCAAAACTCAGTATGGAAGTTTAAGTGATCTATGGATCTTTGATGGCTCTTCAGATTTTCAATAAAACCATCTGGTTTTGGAAAAAAGGAAAGAAATTCCTCAACTAATTACCAGGATCAAAAAGTACTGTTTCAGTTATCAAGTAGGCCACAGGGAGATGAAAAAAAAAAAAAAAAAAGCCACAAATTAAAATATTAGAGTATTAAGTCATTGGCTATGTTGTTTTTCAATATGGACAGAATCATTATTATTAGTATAAGATTTAGAATGAATTATATTGAGCAATCATGGAAACTTCAATCAGCACATGTTCATAAGCAATATAAACCAAAATACTGAAAAATATCTTCTTTGGTTATGTACATGGAAACATTCAAGTCTTGATTTAACCTCATTTGATTGTAGTGTGCCCCGTAAAAATATGGGGCAAGCTTTTAAATGGCACCATTTAAAATGACATACCAATGAAACATGGCAAAATGAATCTCAAGGGAAGACAACTTAATAAGACTATGAATTTCTCAATATAAATTTAAATGAAATGCCTTATGAGATTGTGAGGGGTTGCTGGTTAGCCCCTGGCTATCAAGGAAATGGTGGATACCTCCCATGAGAACAAGAGGTTCTGATAAAGGAAGATTTTCTTTAAAAGGGGGTGTTATGTTGGGAAATTAATCTCAGCTGGAAAACCTAAAAGGGTCAAATTTAATGGTTTTTTGATAACCCTTATGTATGTATATGGTATTACCTTGATTTGAAGAACATTATCTTTGTGTAATGGGCTTTGATATAATTTACAACCACCACTCAATTTTTGAGTTATAAGGCTTGTATTTTCCTAACCACCCCAGAACAGACATGCTGCATGTCAAATCAGAAAATGTTTCATTTCATATAAAAATAAAATGCTTTCATCAAGAACTGTTTCTTTCCAGAGAAATACTTGGAACACATATTTTTGACATACATTTGGGAGAAGAATTTCATTTTTATTATCACAAGAAGTCACTTCAGGCTGTGCTGAGGTACTGATTAATGCTTGCCTAGGTTACAGTGAAGGTACTCATGTTTCACTGTTCTCTCTAGATAGGCATTAATCGCTTCCAACACGCCATGTTAAGTCATTTCTTCTCCCAAGTTGGAAGCACTTACAAAATAAAAGCTTCAAACATGGGTTAAGAAAGTAAGAAAAGAAAAATACAAAGACTAGTGGAAGGAGAAAGAATTATTATTCTCATTACTTAACTTCTGTTACCTAATTTATTTAAGTTGTTGATGAATTATGAGACTGTGCCAAGACAACAACAACAACAACAACAAAATCTTTTCAATCTTTCATCTTTAAATCTTATTCACAGAAGTAAAGTAAAAATCAAAGTGAAAATAAATGTAAATATGCTAGAGTTCTGAAAAAATAAGGCTTACTGTTACATTTGTCTTTGATTATAATTTATAGAGAAGATTTTATAAACCTTGGATCTCCATTTGTCTAATCAGAATCACTTGTTTGATGATGGACTTAGACATTGATTAGGGTATGATAGCCTTTAGATGTGCACTGCTAGTACTGGCTGAAAAAACAGAGGCATTCAAATAAAATTTTCAGGTGTTTTTCCTTTGTACTCTCTTGAATCAGCTACTAAACTTCCTCCTTATCATCCTGTCAAAATGACTAATAATAATATCAGTAAAAAGTGCATAACCAATGATAATAACTAATAATCTATATTGATAGACCATTTTTATGTACATTATAAATGTTTTATTCATATCAATTTATTTAATTCTTCGAATAATCCTAAAGTGTCTTATAATACCATCTCCATTATGCAGTCTTTTACAAATTAAGGTGCACAAAACTTAGATAAGTTTTGCAGAAAAAAACAGCTAATAAATGGAAGAACCAGAATTTAAACATAGTTATTTCTGATTATTTTGCTGAAATCTTAGCCAATATTCTGGGATACATTATCAATAGCATTCTGAGTGTTTTAAGTTCTACATAGAAACAATAGAGGTCCAATGATTATGAGCTTTATAAATCTATAAATAACAGATTTAAATATTGGATAAAATATATTGAGATGACAAAGAAAAGCATTTTATATGCATGGTAATTTGGCAATTATTGTAACAACTATTATTAAAATAAAGCAATTCCTAATTTGAACTAAGAGCCTTGTCGTATGAAAAGCAATTTCAACTATAAATATTTCCCTTGGTCAAATCTACACTTGAAATTTCCTCTCTTAAATCTATCACAGTAAGACAGAGTAAAGATAATATGTTGTTGCCAAATAATTAAGTTAAATAAATAAATAAAAATCTGAGAAAAATGTATAAGAGAATGATCTTTTTAAAAGCAATTATCATTGATCCTCATTGCTTTCACAACAATTGTTCAAGCTCAGGTTATTTCTAGAGAGCGTTTTTAAACTATAAAGAGGGAGAAAGGGAGAGAGGCCAAAGAACAGTAGAGAGAAAGGGTTACCTTTATCTGAAAGATGAACCGAGTTACTGTAATACCACAATCACGACTTTTATAACTCATCTGACCTTTCTGTATAACTATAATTTTTTAATTTTAGTTTTGCAATTTACATTGAATTTGACTCCTAAAGGAAGCTTTAATTTAGTAATTATATTGCAACAATCAAAGTAAAATGAAAATATATATCATATATGATAATATATTCTATGTGTGTTAGGGATTCAATTTTATATGTAATATTTATATATTAAATGAATACATATTGCACAGTATATATTGCATCATTATATGCCTATATATAATAAGTAGTTTTGAAATTATATATATATAATTTAAATGTTAAATAATCGATAATGAGGCATTACAAGATGTCGCATGCAGTTGAGGGGAGTGAACGTCATCCTTCTTCATGTGAACGAGGAATTCTTCCCTTATTTAGGCAACAACCTTTATTTCATAAAGTTTCTGATATGGATTTCTTAAAAGGTTGAAAGTTGTCTTGATTCACAAGCATGTCTGGAATGCATGCAATTTTTATAAAAATTACCTATAGAGAATTAAATACAATAATAGAAAGCAAAGGTTTCTGTTTTTATTAATACCTATGCACTTGTTTGTACTAAATAATACCAATAAGAAAATATTTATTAATATAGTACTTGTTTCTGTGATGCTCCCTGAGACACTATGATAACGATTTATGAACACCAAATAAAAGTTAGCACTAGTTACATAGGACAATTGTTTAAGCAGAAATCACTATGTTAATATATTATTTATTTTATGTTTGTTCTTTCCTGTATTCTCAGTAAATATTTAGCATGTATCTGCTAAATGCAGGCCTCGGAATTTCTTAGATGGCCATGACAATATCTTTCCCAAAGGACCCCAGGAATACAGAAAAGATAAATTTTAATACACAAGTGAAATATTGTACATTCTATATTTTAAACCTCATAACAGAAAAACACATCAAAGTATACACTATGCCATATACTTGTCACATGTATTTTATATTACAACAAAAATTTATTAAAAAATGAAAAATTTATTTGAACATACAGGTATATCTTGTTTTATTGTGCTTTCCTTTCTTTTACTTCACAGGTATTGCAATTTTTGCAGATCAAAAGTGTGTGGCAACCCTGCATAGAGCAATCTCTCAGCATCATTTTTTCAACAGCACAAGCTCACTTTGTGTCCCTGTGTCAAATTTATGTAATTCTCACAATATTTTAACCATTCTCATTATTATTATTATTATAGGCATTTTAGTGACCTGACATCGGTGATCTTCAATGTTACTATCATAATTGTTTTGGTTTACCATGAAACATGCTTATAAAAAATGGTGAACATCATAAATACGTGTGTTCTGATTTCTTCATTGATTCATCATTTCCTTGTCTCTCTCCCTTATCTCACTCCAGCCCTCTCTATTCTTTGAGACACAAAAATATTAAAATTATATGAAGTAATAACTCTACAATGGCCTCTAAGTGTCCAAGTAAAGGAAGAGTCATGTATCTCTAACTTTAAATCAAAAGCTAGAAATGAATAAGCTTAGTGAGAAAAGCATGTCAAAAACCGAGATAGGTTGAAAGCTAGGTTGTTAACCTATCCAACAGTTAACCAAGTTGTGAATATAAAGGAAAAGATCTTGAAAAAAATTAAAAGTGCTATGTCAGTGGATACGCAAATGATAAGAAAACGAACAGCCATTATTACTAATATGGAGAATGTTTTCGTGGTCTGGAGATAATATCAAACCAGCGACAACATTCCCATAAACTGAAGCTTAATCCAGAGCAAGGCCCTCACTCTCTTAAATTCTATGAAGGCTGTGAGAGTGAAGAAACTGCTACAAAAATAAAAGGTTGAAGCTAGCAGAGGTTAGTTTGTGAGGTTTAAAGAAAGAAGCCATGTCCCTAACAGAAAAGTGCCAGGTGAAGCAGCAAGTGCTGATACAGAAGTTGCCACAAGTTACCCAGAAGATCATTAACTAAGATCATTAGCTAAGATCATTAACGAAGGTGGCTGCACTAAACAACAGATTTTCAATGTAGATGATACAGCCTTATATTAGAAGGAGATGTCATTTTTAGCAAGTTCATAGTCAGAAAACAGAAGCTTCAAAGTTTGGGCTGACTCTCCTGTTAGGGGCTGATGTAGCTGATGAAGTTGTAAGAGTACTTATTTACAATTCTGAAAATCCTAGGGCCTTCAAGAATTATTCTAAATCTACTCTGCCTTTGCTCTATGAATGGAAAAACAAAACGTAATGAAAGCATAGCGTTTACAGCATGATTTAGTGAATTTTTAAAGCACACTGTTGAATCTCATTGCTCAGAAAAACATATTCCTTTCAGAATATTACGCTGATTGGCAGTGCACCTGCACACGCAAGCTCTGATGAAGATGTGCAAGAAGACTAATATTGTCTCTCTTACTAAAAAATTATTTTTTGAGACAGAGTCTCGCTCTGTTGCCCAGGTTGGAGTGCAGAGGTGTGATATTGGCTCACTGCAACCTCCACCTCCCGGGTTCAAGCGATTCTCCTGCCTCAACCTCCCAAGTAGCTGTGACTACAGGTGCGTGCCACCCAACCCATCTAATTTTTTTTTTTTTTTTTTTAGTAAAGACAGGGTTTCACCATGTTAGCCAGGATGGTTTCGATCTCCTGACCTTGTGACTCACCCGCTTCGGCCTCCCAAAGTGCTGGGATTACAGGCGTGAGCCACCGTGCCTGGCCGACTAATGCTGTGTTCACACTTGCTAACAAACATCCATTCTGCAGCCCATGGATCAAGGAATAATTTTGACTTCCAAGTGTTATTTCTTAAGAAATATATTTCGTAAGGTTACAGCTGCCATAGATAGTGAGTATTGTGATGGATCCAGGCAAATAAATTGAAAACCTTCTGAAAAATGTCACCATTCCTGATACCATTCAGAATATCCCTGACTTTTGGAAGGAAGTCAAAATGTCAACATTGGAGTTTGGAACAAGCTGATTTTCATCCTCATGGATGACTTTGGGGGGTTCCAGACTTCATTAGAGGAAATAATTGCAGATGTGGTAAAAAAAAAAAAAAAAAAAAAAGAGGGCAAGATAATTAATTAGAAGTGGAGACTGATGATATAACTGAATTGCTACAATGCCATGATGAAACTTGAAGGGATGAGGAGTTGCTTTTTATGGGTGAGTAAAGCAAGTGGTTTCTTTAGATGGATTCTACTCATGGTGAATATGCTGTGCATATCATTGAAACAATGACAAAGGATTAATAATATTTCAGAAACATTCTTTATAAAACAGATGCAGGTTTTGACAGGGTTGACTCCAATTTTGAAAGAAGTTTTACTGTAGATAAAATACCATCAAATAGCATCACATGCTACTGAGAAATATTTCATGAAAGGAAAAGTCCATTGATGTGACAAAAATTCATTGCTATCCTATTTTAAGAAATTGCCACATCCACCCACACCTTCAGCAACCACCTCCCTGATCAGTCAGCAGCTGTCATCATCGAGGCAAGACCCTCCACTAGCAAAACAATAACAACTTGCTGAAGGATTGGAAGAGTGTTAGCGTTTTAAGCAATAACGTATTATTAATTAAAGTATTTACATTTTTTAGACGTGCTGTTCTACACGTAATAGACTAGAGTATACAGTGTAAACATAACTTTTATATGCACTGGAAAACCAATAACTTATGTGACTTGCTTTATTATAATGTGCACTTTATTGCGGCTTTCTGGAACCAAACCCACCATATCTTCGAGGTATTCCTGTATATGGAAATAATATCATGCTGACTTCGTTAACTAAACTTTTCATATTCATGTTTACCATTATGTATTTTTTAAAATGTTGGAAGTTAAGTTTATTTTATTTTACCTTTTTAACTTTTATTTTAATTTCAGTGGTACATGTGTTGGTTTGTTATATAGGGAAACTCATGTCATCGCAGTTTGTTGTACAGATTATTTCATCATCCAGGTATTAAGTTTAGTACCCATTGGCTATTTTTCCTGATTTTCTCCCTCCTCCCACACCCCACCGTCTGACAGGCCAGAGTGTGTGTTGTTCCCCTCCACATGTCCAGGTATTTTCATCATTTAGCTCCCACTAGTAAGTGAGAATGCAGTATTTGGTTTTCTCTTCCTGTATCAGTTTGCTGAAGATAATGGCCTTCAGTTCCTTCAAGTCCCTACAAAGGTCATGATTCACAGAGATTCTGAGAATGCGTGTTCATTTTTATATGAAACAAACCATTGCCATTAAATGCTTTCTCTTTTTGGCTAATTTCAAAAGAAAAAAATATAAAACATAAAAATCTTTTTAAAACATTATGAAAATAAAAATTTTACTTGAAGCGAAATTTGGATACATTTTTAAACATTTGATATATTATGAATTAAGGTCCTCCAGATGACCTCATTCTCTTTTTATGGTCCTTATAAAATTTTCCTAGTCAGAATTGTGCAATTGTACAATTTTATATAACCGTTGTAATATTTCTAGTTAAGAATTGAGAGGGAAACTGCTTTTCAATATCCAGCATTTATGCCAAACTTTGAAGGCAATGTCGGAGTGCTCACTATTTTACTATGACTCATATATACCTTCATGTCATTTTTTTCTCATTCTTTAGGTATTAGAAGAAACTAGTCAAACTTAAGAAAATTATACAATGCTTAATGTCTAATATTATGCAACATGACACATATGTAGACATACTAGGAATATTTTGTTCATGCATTGTGCATGATAATTCAGTGAGCTAATTCAGAAAATAACTATTTCTTAAACCAAACTTTGATTTAATTACATGGGTAAACTAATGTAAATTAAGAAAAAGGTATTAAATTTGTCAGAATTGTGCAGAAACCAGGAAGATCTATTAAACCCTAATTAACACCTACTAAATTAAAAATATTATATTAGTGGACAGTAAAATTTCATACAACTGATGTATTTTGTTCTTTATAAGGGTAATTTTCACTGGAAGAGGCAAGATAAGTCTATGTTAACTAAATATTTTATCAAAAAACATTTTACTGCCATTACATTTTATTTTTAAATTAAATCCAAACATTAATTTTTTTAAAAGACTGAATATCCTAAAGCTCCTCAAGGGTTTTAAGCCAAGAACCAAGTAAATGTAATATATTTATTGTATACATCTTATTTAAGGCTTATTTGCATCGAGAAAAAAAAAAAAAACTAAGAGAAACTAAACTGGGAGAATGAATAGAATTAGACAGTGGTTCATGGCGTTTGGTACCACCCATAGAAATTAAAATGCAGCAGTTGTGGGAATAGGCCATACATTTTCCTTTCTAACAGCCTTCTGGGGCCGCCTGCTTTGCTGGTCTAGACAATCTGCCCCAACTTTCTATTCAAAGTGTCCTCTGTAAAACAGCGACATCCACATCCCCTGGGAGATTCTTAGAAATGCAGAATCTCAGATCAGCCCAGTCTTCTTAAATTCAATTTAACAATATTCTCAGGTGAATTGCAAGTACGTTATAGTTTGATAAGCACAACCCTAGAGCAAAAAATGTTCATTTTTTTCATAAAGTATGCAAATATGAAAAATAATGAAATTACTGATAGAGATCTACCATACCATATCCCTGTATACTGTGATCTTTTGTGTACATTAACATGAAACAAGAGGGTAAAGCAAGTTGGAATGGTTTACTTTCTATGGTACTTCATAAAATGCAAACAAACAAATACAAAGATTATTGGAATTAGTAAAAATACTGAAGACAGGTAAGATTATTATACAGCTGAATAATATATGATTGCTGGATTAGGTAAACTATGGGGATTATAACTTGAAAAATTATAGTCTTAGTTTAAACACTATTAAGATCAATATTAAGTATGCAGGCAATAAATAATAGTGTCTTAGAGAAATAACCCTGTCGGTACCCAATTCTACTAAATATGGGCCCAATATTTGCTAAATCTTTCAGGAATTCAAAATAAATTTTCACTGTTATTTAATGTAAAGTGCATAATTTTCTGTTTCTTTTCCCATGATTCTTATTCCTCTAATGGGGTCATTTCTAATTTGTCAATTCAGATGCCTTATGTCTGTTGAACATATTTTCTAATGTGTCACTAAAGTGGTAATTTATCTGTCCTTGTCCCTTATCACCGGGTATGAAATATTTAATAATTGACACTTTGCACAGTCTGTATTAAATCATTTTGTCAGCAGACGTTCATTTATATGTCTCCACACAATCATAGTTTGTGCTTTCTATGATTTGAAAAAGAAAGCAAATCTAAATTGCTGTAAGGAACATCACCTTCTTTAATGGTAACAGTGTTGAATAATCATGTTTGTTCTGTAGTGAGTTTCAAATAACTTGAGAAAGGATCAACAGTTTCAAAATATCCTGCATTTTTGGAAATAGCAATAGTTTTTCTATATTTTACATTTCTGGAAATAGCTATCAATGTGGAAAAGGGAAGCACTGTGATTAAAGGAAAAACATTGCTGTTTGCTCATAGTTAGAAGAGCCAAACCATGATTTTATAACTGTGAGTAAGACATTGACTTGGAATCTATTTGTTATCTATAAAATGAACAGATGATAAACACTAGCCTCCATTCTAGCTATAACATTACATGATTTTACAACATTGACTTATACTACTTCTTAGAGAATAAAAAGGTTATAAAATCTTCTTTACAAATTTCATACAGGCATTTGAAATTATATGTGAATACTGACCACTTCTTACTTTTTTATCACTTCTTACATTTTTACTCTGAAGCAATGAGTTCAGTGATGAAATCTGAATCATTGTATGCCCTAAAGACATAAGAATATCTGAGTCAGTGAAATTTTTAACATCCTATTACTAGCACCACAATGGCAAACACAAAGATGCAGCTTTTGCCATAATTTCTTAATATGCATGGTCATATTAACACAAAAAGTAATTGTCTAGAATCTGAAAACATAACTAATGAATCATGTGGAGAATAGAGAGAGAGGAAGGATACTTCAGGAAACAAAAAGGAAATTGAACAGAGTGTTATGCCTAGATAATAATTCCTAGGTAGATATCCTGCTTAGATAATAACATTCACATGTTGAAGTAAAAGGGTAAAAAGCATTATTGTAAATACTTTAAAGAATATTCTTGTTAAACAACACATTTCTAAATCATATATGAGTAAAAGATGAAATATAAAAAGAAATTGTAATTGTTTTAGAACAAAATAAAAACAAAAACAGATTATCAAAATTTGTGGGATGCAGCAAAAGCAGTGCTTAGATGGATATTTATAGCATTTATTGCATATACTAGACAAGAAAAAAAGATCTAAAACCAATTATCTAAGCTTCTTAGATTAAATCTTCTTAGATTAAATCAAAACTAGAAAAAAAGAAATACTAAAAACTACAACAGAAAACAATAGACAAAAAGCAATGAAACAAAAAGTTGGTTCTTTAAAAGCACATTAATATACTTGATAAGTCTCTAGCCAGGATAACTAAGGAAACAAAATATAGAAGAAATTAATATCAAAATGAAAGAAGGGACATTACCACAGATCAAAAGAATATTAAAATGATAGTCAAAAAATACTGTGAAGAACTCTGTGTCCACAAATTTGATAATATAGATAACATGGACCTATTCCTTGAAAGGTATAATCTGCCAATACTTACACAAAAAGAAATAGACAATGTGAATATGCCTACATCTATTGACGAAATTAAATCAATAATTAATAAACTTTCAAAATAAGAAGCACCAGGCCCAGATAGATTCACTGGTGAATTGTATTATGCATTTAAATAAAAAATTATAAGAATTCTCTACAATATATTTCAAAACTTAGTAACAGTTAGGATACTTTCTGACATACTCTATGAGGCCAATATTACCCTAACATCAAAACAAGATGAAGAAATTCCAAAAAAAAGAAAACTACAGACCAACAGAGATTATGAATATAGGTGTAAATATTATTGACAAAATATTTGTTAATTAAGTTGAACAATGCATAAAAATAATTATACAGCATCTCTTAGTGGAATTTCTACCACACATGCAAGGCTGGTTCAAAATTTGAAAATCAATTAATGTAATTTATCACAATAATAGGCTACTGTGTTCAGTATTGTACTCGAAATCCTAGGTAATGCGGTAACACAAGGAGGAAATATATAAAGATTGTGAAGGAAGAAATAAAGTTTCCCTTGATAGCAGATGACATTATCATCTATGTAGGAAATCCCAAAGAATTGACAACAAAAATCTCCTGGAAATAAGCCGTTGTAGCAAGTTTGAAGGATACAGTTTAATTAACAGAGGTCAATTGTTTTCTATAAACCAGCAAAGAAGAAATAGAATTTGAAATTAAAAACATAACACCATTTACACTAGTAATTGCAAAATGAAATACTTAGATGCAAATTTACCAAAATATATACAAGACCTTTATGAGGAGAAGTGCAAAACTCTGTTGAAAGAAATCAAAGTACAACAAAGTTAATAGAGAGTCCATGTTTATAAATAAACAGACTCCGAATTGTTACTAATTTGACAATATTGTCAAGATGTTATAGTCTCCCCAGATTTATCTGTAAATTCAATGCAATTCCAATCAAAATCCCAGCAAGTCACTTTTGTGGCTATTGATGAATTGATTCTAAAGTTTATATGGAGAGAGAAAAGATTTATAATAGAAAACACAATATTGAAGGAGTAAAACAAAGTTGAAGGACTGACAATACCCAACCTTAAAACTTACTATAAAGCTACAATAATCAACACAGTGTGATATTTTGAGAGAATAGGCAAATAGATTCATAAAACAAAATAGAGAGCCCAAAACTAGACGTACATAAATATCATCTACTAATATTTGACAAAAGGGTAAAGGCAATACAATAAATAAAAGATAGACATTTCAACAAATGGTGCTGTAACAACTGGACATCCATATGCAAAAATATATAGAAAAAGAATATAGACACCGACCTTACAACCTTCAGAAAAATCAACTCAAAATGGATCACATATCTACATGTAAAACACAACTCTACGTAAGTCCTGAAAGGTAACATATAAGACAAACTAGATGACTCTAGATTTAGTAATGACTTTTCAGAAACAACACCAAACCCTGATCCATGAAAGAAAGAATTGATAAACTTGACTTCATTAAAAACAAAAATGTCTGCTCTGTGAAAGACACTGTCCAGTGAATAAAAATAAGAGCCACATAGTGGAAGAAAATATTTTCAAAAGACATATATGATAAAGGACTGTCATTCAAAATATGCAAAAGAATTTTTTACAATTCAACAATAAGAAAACAACCTGGTTAAAAATGGACCAGAGACCTTGACAGGTCGTTAACATACACAGATTGCAAATAAGTAAGTGAAAAGATACCTACATTATATGCCATTAAAGAGATGCAAATTAAAAAGGCAATGAGATATCACTACTTATCTGCTAGAATGACCAACAGTGAGAAAACTAACAACACCAAATGGGGATGTGAAACTTTCATTAACTTCTGATCAGAATGCAAAATGGTATTGGTATTTTGAAAGACAGTGAAATGTATTATTTTCATACAATCCAGTAATTAGGCCCCTTTGTATTTACCCAAAGTAGTTGGAAATGTATGTACTCACAAAAACCTACACACACATTTTAATAGAAAGTTTATTTATAATCTTCAAAACTTGGAAGTAAACAAGGTGTCCTTCAGTACATGAATTGATAAAACCATGATACATCCAGACAATGAAATATTATTTAGCTTCCAAGTCATATATGTATCTTACTAAGTGAAATCTTATCTGTGTCTTACTAAGTGAAATCTTATCTGTGTATTACTAAGAGATCTTACATGTACAGTACTAAGTGAAAGAATATAATGTGAAGAGATTTCATGCTGTGTGATTAAACTATACAGCATTTTGGGGAAGGTAGTTACCAGTGGTTATGTGGGAGGGAGAGAAGGATAAGAGTGCAGATCACAGAGGATTTTTTAGAGCAGTGTGTTTATTTTTATAGTACTTTATGGTGGGTACATATTATTATAAAATTGTTTAAACAATAGGATGCACAACACTAAATGTAAATACTCATGTAAACTGTGAACTCTGTGTGATAATGATGTGTCAGTGTAGGTTTACCAATTTTAACAAATGTACTACTCTCGTTGGGAATGTTGATAATGGGGAGAGGTTATGCACGTGAGGATACTGAGGATATAGGAAACCTTTGTACCTTACACTCAATTTTGCTGTGATTTCAAAATTGGTCTAAAACACTCTATTAAAAAATTCTTGTCAGTGTTACATTGCACTTTTGTTTATTTCACACATAATTATATACTGTAGAATATACCATAGATCATAGTCCCTGAAACATATGATTACTAATTAAAACCTGCTATATCCCAGGTGCAGCATAAGACAAATACCATTAAATAATTTATTTAAGTAAAATTAAATATAAAAAATCAGCATTAGTACAAATTTAGCATACTCCTTTCATAACATACCATTAATGAGACATTGCTTATCTTTATATTTGATCCCTGTAAACTATCTCTTCTTACAAGCAAAGGACAGCCATTTTGGGAGATGTTAAAAAAAAAAAAAAACACTTTGTTTCCTTGTGGTGCATAGTATATTCTGGCACAATTGCTACTGAATCCATCTAGAAACATTATCACCTGAGTTTACATGTGATAGTTCTCTAAGATATGAAGATTTATTATTTGATTTTATGCATTCTTTCTAATGAATTTTATTTCAATAATCAAATTAAAATTTATTTTGTCTTCAAATTAATGTGAAAAATGCCATCTGGAATAGGCCTAAGACATGATTTCTTATTAGCCTAATATAAGTTCACCAGTTTGATACAATCTTGGCATAGAGCAGAGAAACTGGGGGACTTTATTCACATAATAGCTTAATAATTGTTATTTACAAAAGGATTTTATATGATTTTCCTACTGAGAAGTTTTCTATTCAATTCTACAACTCCCCTATAATAAAATTTGATACACAGTATTGCGTATATTTCCTAAAGTGTTACTTGTGATTACTGTTACCCCCTAGTATCCATGAATGACTGGTTTCAGGACCCACATGGATATCAAAATCTGAGGATGTTCAAGTTCTTTCTATAAAATGGTGTAGTAATTGCATATAACATACATACCTCTTCCTGTACAATTTAATTTTCTTTGATTCTTCCAATGTTTCTTTTTATTCCTCGCATCCAGATTTCATAGACATAATGCATCTCTACATCTCTCTGATAATTTTTTTAATTATTATTTTTGGCATTTGGGCACAAGTTTTTTGTTACATGGATTAATTATAGAGTGGTAAATTCTGAGATTTTACCGTACTTGTCACCAGAGTAGTGTATGTTGTAACTAATGTGTAGTTTCTCATCTTGGGCCACCCTCTTCTTCCCCTTCTGAGTCTCTGAAATCTGTTATATTACTCCTTATGCCTTTGTGTACTCATAGCTTAGCTCCCACTTATAAGTAAGAAAATATCTTGTTTTGTTTGTTTTCCCAACCTGTCTTACTTCACTTAGAATAATAGCCTCCAACTCCATCCAAATAGCCTCCAACTCCATCCAGCATCCAAGTTGCTGCAAAAGACATTAGTTTATACTAATGAACTAATGATTGAGTAGTATTCCATGGTGCACATATACCATATTTTCTTTATACACTCATTAGTCAATGGACAGTTAGGTTGGTTCCACATCTTTGAAATTGTTAATTGTGCTGAAATAAATACATGTGTGCAAGTATCTTTTTCATATAATGTCGTATTTTCCTTTGGGTAGATACCCAGTAGTGGGATTGCAGGATCAAATGGAAGATCTACTTTTAGTTCTTTAAGGAATTTCCACATTGTTTTCTATTAAGGTTTTACTAATTTACATTCCCAACAGGGATGTATAAGGGTTCCCTTTTGTCCACATCTATACCAATGTCTTTTTGACTTTCTAATAATGGTCATTCTTATAGAAATAAGGTGGTATTGCAGTTTTAATTCTCCTAATGATTAGTGGTATTACCAACAAATCACATTTCCTTCAAAATTAGTGGTGTTGAGCATTTTTTCATGTGTTTATTGGCCATTTATATATCTTCTTTTGAGAAATTTCTATTTGTGTCCTTTGCTCATTTTTTAATGGGATTATTTTTTTATTTTTTTTATCTTGTGGATTTGTTTGAGTTCCTTGTAAATTCTGAATACCAGTCCTTTGTCAGTTGCTTAGTTTACAAACATTTTCTCCCATTCTGTGGGTTGTCTAATTAAGAACAAATCTGGAGGCATCACGTTACCAGACTCTAAATTATACTAAAGGCTATAGTTATCAAAATAGCATGGCACTAGAATAAAAGTAGGCACATAGACCAGTGGAACAGAATAGAGAACCCAGAAAAAATAGCCAAATGTACATAGCAAACTGATCTTTGACAAAGCATACAAAAACACAAATCAGAGAATGGAGACTCTAATAAATGATTCAGGGAAAACTGACAAGCCACAGGTAGAAAATGAAACTGGATTATCAGCTCTCATCTTATACAAAGATCAACTCAAGATATATCAAAGACTTAAATATAGGACCTGAAACTAAAAATTCTAGAAGAAAACATTAGAAAAACTCTTCTAGAATTTGTCTAGACAAACAATTTATGACTAAGACCTCAAAAGTAAATACAGCAAAAACAAAAATAAATAAGTAGAACATAATTAAACTCTTGCATACTTTAAATCATCTCTAAATTCCTCATAATACCTAATACAGCATAAGTGCATACAACATAAATAATTGTAATACTCTATTTTTTTTGCATTTTTTGTTTTATTGCTATAAAAATAAAAATTGTATTAAATATTTTTAAATTAAAAACATTTTTATCTGAGGTTGATTGAACTCACTAAAATAAAAGCCATGGGTACAGAGGACTGACTTGATATAAAATTTGTGATTTATTGGCAAAAAGCAACATAAAATCAAGTATCAGTAGTTTAGTGGGGAGTTTCCCTAGTAGTATACTACAATCTTATATTCTTCGTCCTCTGTCTTCTGAAAACAAACCTTAAACGTGAACAAATAATATTACTGTTTTTGTTCTAGTCATATTTAAGATGTAGATTATACCGTACAATGGGTCAGAGGTTATTTTAAACTTGTCAGCCACCATTTGAGAGAGAATTATACTTGCTAATTTCTAGAATTACAAAAATTATCTTTGTATTTATTTTCAAATAGGGTAAACTTTTAGTGAAAAGAAAAACTAGGCCTTTTCTCTAAAAATGAAATGAAATTTTCATTTTTTATTAAAATATGATATATATTTCCCACCAAATGTCAAAAATAAAAAAACTATGAATAAGAAAATAAAGATTATCTATAATGCTGAAGTCCACCAATATTTCAGATACATCATTGGCAATTGTTTCAGTTTTATGTATTTTTAATCAAACCAGTAATATACCAATAAATAATCCATACAAGAAATCCAAATATTTTTATAGGTGGCATTGAAATTTAGCACACAAAAAACACGTACACACTGAAAGTTTTATCCGTTAAAAATTTGTTATTTATTAATATTTTTCCAAATAATTTGCTGTGCATTGATGAATGTATTATATATATCATATAAATTATTCAATTGGGTTTTAATCCAATATATCAATTTACCCTTTGGTAATTTTGTTTTTTGTGACTTCTTTAAGAAATAATTTCCTATTCCATTGTCAAAAGTAATTAGCCTACTTTTTCTTTCCCAGTTCACAGATATTCATGGTTAGATCTTTAACGTTTCTAGAGTATATTTTAGCATACAGTAAGCTAAAGTTTTAATTTTATTTTTATCTATATACTATTCCAGGTTATACAACACTATTTATTTAAAACTTCACAATTGCCAACTAATTTGATAATGCTCTTTGAAATAGCAATTGTTGCATACATATAAACCTTTCAACATTGTCTGTTATGTCCCATTGATTTAGTTTAACCAACTTACACTAGTAGCACACCATTTTAATTATCATGAATTTGTAACATTTTCTTAATAACTGTATATAAACATTCCCTTAATAGATGAATATGTTTCTATATATTGTCCTAGATATTTGTGATTTTCATTTTTTCTGTATACATTTTAGAATCAGTTTGCAAAATTCCAAAAATAAAATCTATGTGAATTTTGATTTGAATTGCGGAAGTGGTATAAATTAACTTGAATAAAATTGATATCTATGTAATATGCAGTTATTTCTTTCACAACATAGTGTATTTCTATTTATTTGGGACATCTGATATGTATAACACTTTTGAAAGCTACCTGATTAGCTTGAATAGTAGCCCTTAATATGTCCATATTTTGACCCCTGGAACCTGTTAATATTACCTTATATGGATGGGTTATCCTGGATTTTTTCCAGTGGGTCTTACATGTAATTACAAATATCTTCATTAGATGAAAGCAAACAGATCATTGACATGGAAAAGGAGAAGGCAATGTGACTGTAAAGACATAGATTGGAATTATATGACACACATCAGGGAAAGCTAGCAACCACCAGAAGTTAACAGACTCAAGGAACATATTCTCCCCAATCCTGGAGAAGAAGCACAGTCTTGCCGACACCTTGACATCAGCTCAATCAAACTAATTTTGGACTTCTACTTCCTTAAACGAAAGAGAATAAATACGTGTTCTTTAAAGCCACCAGGTTTGGTAATTTGTTATAGTAAACATGCATATTTTGGTTAGGTTCATGCCTAAGTTTTCTGTCGTTTTAGTTGCAGTTATAGATAATAGAAATTGTGTATTATATTTTAATTGACTACTGTAGCATAAAAAATTATCCTGATTTATATATTTCAATCTAGTAAAATTATTGATGACTTATGGATCTCTGACTCTTTCTACGTAAATGATCATTTTGTGACGTTGTCTTGTCTCATCCATTTCTTATACAAATTTCCCATGTTTACTTGTTTGTGTTGATCGAGATGTTTATGTTCAATAATAGTAGTGAATATTATCTGCTTTCTTTCTTTTCAATCTTAAAGGAAAGACTTGTACATCTGTTAAATATGCCATTTGCCATAGATATATTTTATAACGATTTTTTGAGGTTAAGGAAGCTACTTTCTGTCAGTTTTATTACACTGGAACTATGTTCCTCAGAATTCATTTTGCACCTTGGTCATCTTGGTTAGGCTGGAACTATGTTCTCCAGAATGCATTTTTATGCATAGTTTCAAGTTAAAATTGGCTGACAGAAGAAGTTGTTGAAAAGTAGTAAGTGATAGAAAGCAGGTTCACTGCTTAGATGCAGAGACAGAGAAACGCTGAGGTGCTGGAAGCTTATAGGTTATCCTCACTTCATCGACTTTACATCCAATTTTTCTTCCAATGTCTGAGGCTAAATAATTCATTAAACATTAATTTTTCTTCAGATTGTACCCTAATTGCAGGTATGGAAATCTGTATTAGCTATTGATTGCTGAGTAACAAATTATCTCAAAACCTGGCAGCTTAAAACAAGTACAAACATTTATTATCCTACATTTTGTGTGGGCTATAAATTTGGGGGCAGCATAGTTGGCTTCTTCCGAATTGAGGTCTCTTGTAAAATTGCAGTCAAGATAGCAACTGGAGATGCAGTCTTCTAAAGGCTTGACTGGGACTAAATGATCTGCATCTGAGATGGCTGAATCACTTAGCTGTCAAGTGAATGCTGGCTCTGTTAGCACAAAGCCTCAGTTCCTCACCATGTAAGCCTTTATATAGCACTGCTCACATGTCCTTAACACATAGCTCTGACTTCCTTCAGAATGAAAGACCCAAGTGAGAGCAAGTGGTCATCCCCAATATCTTTTACGATTTAACCTCAGAAGTCACACACCATTAATGTAAATTTCCTACAAATTACTAAGGTCATCATTGTTCGCTTTGGTAGGAAACTATACAAGGGCACCACAACACAGAACACAAGACTCACTGGGGACTGTATATACTTGAGAATATTTCTGAATTTTTCATTCTATTCCATTTGTCCACTTGTACCAAAGAAATACAATTTTAATTAATGTAAATAAAAATATGCACTCTTATCTGATAAGGTCAATATTCCCTTTTTTAAAAATTGCATTTATTTTATTCATATGAGTTTTAAAGCCAATAATAATTTTCCTTTAAGAAGTCACATTGAGATTTTGACTAGACATCTTTGAATCAATAGATTAATTTTTGTAAAACAAATATCATTTCAATATTGAAATGATATTTCAATCATGAATATCTAATCATGAAAATATGTTTATTTTATTTCAGTTACTGTAATATCCTTGAGAAAAGTTGATTTTTTTCTTACGAGAATGTCTAATATATCTTGTTATACTTATATTTGTGTGTTCATTGCAATTGTGAATAAAACATAATAATTTTTTTATTGTTACAAAGTAAAGTTTCTTTTTACAACATTGTGTCTTATATCTACCCATTTTATGGAACTGCCATTATTTCTAATGATAAGTTGATGTAATTTTTATTATTTCTTTTTGATCCATACATCCAAAGAATGTGCTAAGTTTGCTATAGGAAGTGCCGATTAATAAAAGCCTTCTTAAGTTGCAGTACGCAGGTGGTCTGGGAAGATAGAACACAAAAGGCCTATGTGTATGAACAAGTTGGTCACAAAGTTTTGTCAAACACAAAAGACATAACCAGAGGGATGCGTACCATCAGTTTCCTCATCCTTCTTCTTTTTTTTGCCCCCTTTTTAAGATCCCTTGTGAAATGTGAAAGTAACAAAGTATTTGGTTCAGGAGGGATGTTTTTGATCTTTCATCTTAGGAAATCTTATGCATGAACTGGTAAATCAATATTAAATAATTTGTTATCTAGTATATTTTTGTTATCTAATGTCTTTCTACAGATAAAGAATACATAATTTACAGTGAAAACAATCAAAATAATGTATTACTTTGGTTAAATTTTCAAAGATACGAAGTTCATATATCTATCCATCTGGAAAAAATGATAATGAATTCTAAAATTATAATTCATAAGCTGAAAATTTTATATTAATAACTCCTAGAGAACTGTGCTTTAACAACTCATATTTGTGTGTTTCCAAACTTTTGGATGTTGGCCACAAAAAATCAATTGAATTATGTCAACATAAGATCATGACAAATTAATTCTCTGATCCAATCAATGTTGGTCCAGCTTTTTGAGTGGCTTTTATCACTTGGACAAGGTAATTTTTACTGGTTAAGAAAATTCATTTGGTTTAGACAGATATTTTTTTCCCTTCCTTTCTCATGACATACAATTGGCTTATTTCAGATAGACATATGGTGCACAGCTGCACGCTTTCATTTTTGGAAGCTTGCACACCTATTTTATTTTGTTCCTTTGATTCACTTCTAGAACTCTTGATGTGAATGCGCAGTTTCTTTCTTAAAAGTAATAAAAGATGAAAAGCTGTTTTCTCATATATTATATTTGATGTATAGCTTCAAATATATTTGATTTGATATACATATATACAAAAAAGTATGTATACGCATGTATACATAAATGAAACTTCATATGTATATACATATACACATACACACACACACACACACACAATTTAATTTCCCCAAAATGAAGTGTTCAGGTCAGAAATATTGAATTTTCTCAATATAATCCAGGTTGAAAAATTGTTTAGACAAATATGAAAAGTAAAGGACCAAGAACTTGTATAGCCAGGGGGTTTTGAAATAAAGAAATTGGCATAGTTGAGAGAAGCAGCATATCAACTTGTGGATAAATTAATAACTGGAGAAACTGACACATCTTTCCCCATTCCAATCTGCCCTTTTCCCACAGTGTTGATGTAAGCAAAATGTTCAACCACTTCTACTCAATGGCGTTCTCTAGCAAATTACTAATTATAGCTTATAAATTCAAACAGGCCATGGGTCTAAGACTTAAATTATTCTGGAATATAATAAATTATTTCAGAAAAAATTAGTAAGATTTACATTTGTAGACCTTAGAATTAAGCTTATATTTTAGGAGTCCTGGTGCTTAAAGAATCTTTAAGGCAATTTTCATAGCTGTTATAGAAAATAACGATTCATTTCCATTAGAAAAGTCTTGCTGAATAACTTGTGTAGTCAATTTTAGAGACAGTGAGAAAAAGGGTTGGGGGAATCCATTCTGCTGGTAAGACAAGACTTAGATTAGTATG
The DNA here is from genome assembly GCF_002776525.5 of Piliocolobus tephrosceles. Taxonomy (NCBI): domain Eukaryota; kingdom Metazoa; phylum Chordata; class Mammalia; order Primates; family Cercopithecidae; genus Piliocolobus; species Piliocolobus tephrosceles. The sequence goes on from NC_045436.1 coordinate 124,309,838, forward strand.
TATTTGTTTCCTTCTGAAAATGTTAAGAATCATTTTTGATCGTGTTTGTGGTAGACCACAGATCAATCTTTTCCCATCTCTTTTGGTATTTTTGGTATTATTTTGCTTACTTGGGTAATTAGACATTATGTTTTCATGTTTCAGAATAGAGATGCTTCAGAATAAATGCAAACTGCATATCAGATATAAACATTGACTTTTGCATTTCAAAATCTTAAAATTCTGAGCCAAAAACACACAATAAATTTTTTTGAGTATTATTCCCATGTTTGGGGCTTTACTTTTTTTCCCAGAGGATGTAGAGAGTATGCAATTAGTAGCTAAACAGTGCTTCACTCAAAGACTAGCAAAAATTCCCTGGACTGATGGAAGTGAGAAAGAGAGGGAAAACAACTATTGCCTTAGCTGAATTTTCTGCAGGTGAATAACAAATAGATATGAGGATTTGAGAACTGTGAAAGACTTGTTCTTTGTGGCCTGGGGCAAGCACGATGGACCAGTAGGTTCCTACAATTTCTCTAGAAATAGTATGAAGAGAGACTAGAAGAAATATCTGCCAGGGACATTAAGGGAGGAGTTACATTTACTACTACAACCCATGTGTAGCAAAACAATGGGAAACAACATTAAACATCTCCACTGAGGCCAAGTGGGAGTGTTAAAAGTTTGTTTTTGAACCTAAGTGATGCTTGGCAATAACTTAGATGGAGTCAATACTGGAGAGCACTGGTGAAGAGTAGAAAGAATATGCAGCTGTGATCTCATATATTGATAGCCAAAAACCACATAGCAGAATGCATAGGACCAATAGGACAGCATTCTATTCAGAGGATACCAGCACTAACATATGATCAGAAAGTCTAGAAACACAAGAGCTTTACATACATAAATGGGCATTAACTTGCTCTAGAGAAAAGAAGAAAGGCCAGGCACAGTGGTTCACTCCTGTAATCCCAGCACTTTGGGAGGCAGAAGCGGGTGAATAACCTGATGTCAGGAGTTTGAGACCAGCCTGGCCAACATGGCAAAATCCTTTTTCTAC
>NC_045436.1:124311279-124316430 GCF_002776525.5 Piliocolobus tephrosceles
TACTACCTAATGTAATATTTGGACCTTTCAGCTAAATTCTGAATAATCATGTTTTTAGAATATTGAATGATACGGTTGTTAAAAGATGGGCAAATGGGTTCTTTGTTTATCTGCACATAGATGACCAAGTCTTTTTCAAATGCCGTGAACTAATATTTTTAAGTTATTTATTTTCTTTTCTTCTGTAAAGATCTAGAAGAGTTAAAGGGTAAGGAAAATTTGTTAGAAACTCAAAGTTTTACAAACAAAATCCTACATATATTTTTATTATAGTTCATTAATTCGCCTAGCAAAGTTTAGATTGCAGTATTTTACAAAATAAAGCAAAAGTAATGGGTAAGACAGATCATTGTTCCTGCCATTTCAAATTTTGTAATTTAATAAATAAAACCATAATATATATATATATATATAATTTAATCAATTATAAGCTGTATTTAGTTATATGAAAATGTGAGAAAAACATATGAAATAAATAATTACTTCTTCCTAGATAGGTAAACATTAAGCTGAAATAAAATGATAAATCTAAATGGAGAAAGTTTGGTGGGTCCAAAGCTTATGCACTTCAGAAACACTTATTTTTTTTAAATATGAAATTATGATAATAATTAGGTTCAGATGGCTAGTTCAATTACAAGCTTTGAAACATGTTTCACTTAATTTAAACAATATGAAATATAGTTGTGTAAGTAGGCAAGGGTCATATCATGCAGAAGTTTTTAGTTAGGTAAACAAATGGAGATTTCTATCAAAAATTCATTGGGAAACCATCAATGGAATTAATTATTTAGCTTGTTTAAAAAAATGGGATAAAAGAAGTACAAGAATTCAAGCTGAGTCTGAAGACCATGGCAGTAAAACAAGTGAGCGATGGTGTTGGCTTAGTCAGCAATAGCAATGAAAAAGAGTAAAAGAGGATGAACCCATGTCATGTGGAGACACTGGTGACAGATCAAATGCAAGAAACAGAAGCAGGTGAGCAGTCAAGAAAGACTTGTAGGAGTGGTGGCCTTTCCTAAGATGGAAAGACAACAGGAGAAAGAGCTGTGAAAGTTTCTTTTGGAGTTTATTCAACATCCACATTGGCAGCTACATCAAAATACTATAATTTCAAAACATGAAGTCAAGGCTGAAGATTTAAAAGATAGGAACTTGAAGGTAAAGTTAAAAATGATTGTGTAGCCCCTGGCTTACCCACTTCCTATCATTTACACATAGATACAATGTTCATAATGAGGTTTTGTTTTTTAATAAAAACTGAATTTTAACTGGAAAGGAGGGGATTTTTCACCAGCCAAGAACTGTATGCGCTCCCTAACCTTCCTGGCCTCCTCCATGCTTCAAACTACAGGTTTTCTTCTGAGTACTACATAAATATCTGACTGAGGATTATGTTGTGATGTGTGGGAACCAAAAAGTCATTTATCAATGAGAGAACGCTAGTGTTATTCAGACAAGTTTAGCGTATTTCCAAAGCTATTCAAAAGGTATATAGGTATTTGAAAAGGGTCAATGTCTACCCAGTATATTTTAAAGGTAAATTCTTTTGCTGAGATTATAGTAATTGGCTTGTGGACTCTATAACTTTCTTCTCTTTTTATGGGAAACAATCTTCTTCAGAGTCATTAACGAGAGATAATGCCATGTAAGATCAATCGGTAAGATCAACATATGTGATAGTACCTGAATAGCATATACTTTATAAGATAACCCCCAGCCAAAAAAGAAAAGGTGTTTCCAGCTAACATATTAGGTGGCTCATTATAAAACCTTAGTAATTATTTCATTTTATTTGATTTTACTTTATTTTATTTGAAATGGAGTTTCACACTTTTGGCCCAGGCTGAAGGGCAACGGTGCGATCTCGGCTCACTGCAATCTCTGCCTCCCAGGTTCAGGTTATTCTCCTATCTCAGCTTTCTGAGTATCTGGGATTACAGGCATCCACCACCATGCCTGGCTACTTTTTGTATTTTTAGTAGAGATGGGGGTTTCACCATGTTGGCCAGGTTGGTCTCGAACTCCTGACCTTAGGTGATCTTCCCACCTTGGCCTCCCAAAGTTCTGGGATTCTTAATAATTATGTCATGTGCTCTTAGATATCTCAATGTAACAATAATTTCAGTGAATGTTCCTTCATATATTTTGCTACGGTAGATGCTAGCATTCAAGTTATTAGACTTAAATAACTGTAAATTAGTCGGGAAAGTTATATGAAAGAGATTAGAATACTATTACAAGTAAGGATTTAAGGGGAAGATCCAGCCAGAATGGGAACCAGGAATTACTTTTTAAAGGAAAACAAAAGTCTTTATTGAGTCTAGAGAACAGGTATTAATTAGGTAGGTGAAAAAAGATTAATCATCACCCTGCTTGACCATTCCCAGTGGCAGCACTCACCTACTTAATTTATCTGTGGAAATTTCAAATTGAGGAAAGACACTTAGTATGTCAAGTTTAAAACACACACACGCAAACACACACACACACACACACGCACACACACACACAGATTAACTTCTCCTTAATCTTTATCCATGGATTGCAGTTTGAAATTTTACTAAGTGCGTCTACTTCCTCTCACATGACAGGACTTTGAGCTTTCTCTTTCCTAGGCTTATTGATCCAGTTTCTTTAGCTATTTTTAAGTAATGTGGTTTAGAATATTTGTCATCCTAATCACCATCAGCAAGATACGCTCATTTTGTGAACTGTTTTTAAAATGTGATGTATAGAATTGAACATGATTTAAGCAATATTTAAAACCCAAGGAGAATTAAGAGAGAACTACTTTGTTTTTAGAGTATCGACAGCTATTCTAGTAGCTTTAAGTGATAGTTTTCACATAACCCATAATTTGTGCAATCAGACACATTTGTATTTTATCAAGGGTTTCCATAGTTAGGCAGGTTGTGAAACACATTTAGAAGGTGGATTTGTTACTCAACAGATTTTATAGCTCCTTTGCAATCATTAATCCCTACTGTGTGAATATGTGTTTTGGCAAACTATGATAACAATGAATAGGGCATATATATTATCAAGGTCTTCATGAAACTACTTAAGAAACTAATTATGTGTATATAACAATAGTGACAGCAACACAACAAAAGATGATCTGGACATATATTAGTTCTTTAAATAAGTTAATAGATCACAGTGTCTTAATTTAATTAGGCTCCAAAACAAATTTTAGATTTGGAACAATGATTCTTAAAAGAGAGTGGAAAAAAGAGCTGTAACAGAATCAACCATTAGCAGAGAGAAGAGGTAAACAGATACATTTGTGGAACTTTTCAACCTCTGCACAGACTTAAATCCTGAGGTTTTGGTCAATGTTGATCTTGAAAAATTTGATGGAGGAATAGCATATGTCATATCTAACAATACCTTTTCTGTAAAATCACTGATTATAAATTAATGAAGCAGTGAGAAAGAAACAAACTGCAATTAATCCGTTTTGTGCCTCTCTCACCAAATTATTTGGCAGTTTTTATTGTTTTGTTTTGCTGTTATTTACATACGGATTATGTATAGAAGAGGCTGGAGTGACCACGAAATTCAAGAGGAAATAAAGAAGGCTCCTCTGTCGCTTCCCTGCCAAGAATGGCTGTCCAAATAATTTTTGTGTGTAGTGGGACTTTCTTGTCTACTTATACTACCGGAGTGTCTTTGGAAAATGCACATTTGAAAGCTGATATGTGGAAATTTACAATGGTTAAAGTAGAACACAGAAAGTAACACCCTAGTAGCGAGACTGGAGGAGGGAGGAATTGAGATAGCCAGACTACTTTAACTCCTACACTAGTCTTATGCTTTTTTGTTTTAAACCAGGACTATGTCTTCAATTTTCAGGGAAAATGTAAGCTGATATGTTGGAATTCCCTAGGCATTTTGTTAGTAAACTCATGAATGCTCATGTACCACCCCCTCCCTAGTTTCTTTTTACAAAAAACAAAAAGGTTGTTCTCAATTTAAGCTTATTTTTCTACTTGTTCTGTAAATTCCAACCCTTCTTGCTTTCTTGGAGACTATGCTCTGTTGACTGTCCCAGGTACTATGTCACAAATTATTTAAATGAATAAGTGAATATAACCATGCAGAAGATGCTCTTGTTCAAGTTCATGTGCCTAAACAAGGCCTGCTCTGGTCCCTAGAGTCCTTATCATCACTGTTTATTCAAATTAGGTATTTAAATTTTAGAAAGGAAAATATATTGACATATGCTACCTATGCAGATTATTCTTTTATGAAAATAGATTAAAGTACTTCTCAGGAAACAACAGGTGCTGGAGAGGATGTGGAGAAATAGGAACACTTTTACACTGTTGGTGGGATTGTAAACTAGTTTAACCATTATGGAAAACAGTATGGCGATTCCTCAAGGATCTAGAACTAGAAGTACCATGTGACCCAGCCATCCCATTACTGGGTATATACCCAAAGGATTATAAATCATGCTGCTACAAAGACACATGTACACGTATGTTCATTGTGGCACTATTCACAATAGCAAAGACTTGGAATCAACCCAAATGTCTATCAGTGACAGACTAGATTAAGAAAATGTGGCACATATACACCATGGAATACTATGCAGCCATAAAAAAGGATGAGTTTGTGTCCTTTGTAGGGACCTGGATGCAGCTGTAAACCATCATTCTCAGCAAACTATGGCAAGAACAGGAAACCAAACACCGCATGTTCTCACTCATAGGTGGGAACTGAACAACGAGATCTCTTGGACTCGGGAAGGGGAACATCACACACCGGGGCCTATTATGGGGAGGGGGAAGGGAGGAGGGTTTGCACTGGGAGTTATATCTGATATAAATGACGAGTTGATGGGTGCAGCACACCAACATGGCACAAGTATACATATGTAACAAACCTGCATGTTATGCACATGTACCCTAGAACTTAAAGTATTATAATAATAAAAAAAGAAAGAAAAAAAAAAATACTTCACAGCCACACTTTCTTGAATTTTCTGAGAGAAAATCCTGTATTTAAAATCTAAAGTCAGACTCTATTGCCTCTTTTGAAAGATTTCTCTAAACCTCTAATTTTCCACGTGATTCTTTTTTTTTTTTTTTTTTTTTTTTTTTTTTTTTTTTTTTTTTTTTTTTGAGGTGGAGTCTCACTCTG
>NC_045436.1:124316530-124330042 GCF_002776525.5 Piliocolobus tephrosceles
GCACGCTAATTTTTGTATTTTTAGTAAAGACGGGGTTTCACCGTGTTGGCCAGGATGGTCTTGATCTCCTGACATCGTAATGTGCCTGCCTCGGCCTCCCACAGTGGAGGGATTACAGGCGTGAGCCACCGTGCCCGGGGGTTCTTCTTTTGTGCCAAATTGAAAGTATAATAACTTAAGAGACACTGGCTTAGAGACTTGGACTTCAGGGTTGCTTGAGAAGAATAACAATAGTTATCATGTAATGATTTAGCTGTATTCTTTGAACTGGTGCACAGGACACAAAACAAAACACAACAACAAGCAAAAAAAAATCCATTTATTCTCACCTGATTTTACTTCATTCATTCAAAGAGAACCAGATCAGTTAAAAGGGCTATGTAGTTGACAAAATGCATACCCGTAGTCCTACAGCAAGTTTCTGCCAAAGGCACAAACAAAAACAGTAACAACAACAACAACAACAACAACAACAAAACATCCTGCTCTTTGAATTATTTTAAAATGTACTAAAAGAGCATTTTTTTTTTTTTTGGTAATATAAAGAATAAATGCTTGAGGTGATGGATACCCCATTTACTGTGATGTGATTATTAAGAATTACATGCCTGTATCAAAAAATCTCAAGGACCCCATAAATAATACGTCTACTATGTACCCACAAACATTAAAAAAAAAGAAAAAGAAAAAGAAAAAAGCTTAGGTGTTTCTGCCCCTAAACAGAAAAAAGCAAACATGAAACAAAAATTGAGAACTAGATTTTTTAATTAAATGAAGTAATGAGTTATCCATTTTGTGATATGTATTTTTACTTCAGTTTTGTTTCTAAAATGAATGGGAGAATGCTATAATTACTTATTTTAGAAGCTGTATTTGGAACCTCATAAAATAAATAAATAATATCAGTATAATTTGTTTTTGCAAGTAGATACTTAAAATATTTTTGTCTCAAAAAAAATTTACAACACCTACAGGCATATCCTAACTTGATCAATTCTAATTAAGTTTTTTTCTAAAAGTATCTTATTTATTTACTTTTAGCCTCCCTGAAGAGTTTCCTTTCAAGCTAGAAAGACAAAAAGTATACTTTCGCCGTAGAAAAAGACTCTGTATAGACAAATTCTCAAGAAAAGAAATGTATTTATACATTAAAATTTATTTTTGCAATGCATAGTCCTACCTAAAGTGTTTATTTTTAAAGTGTATCTTTCCTCTTTCTTTTGACTCTTCTTCATAAAATTTTAGGTCGAGAGTCTCTATTAAAATTTGACTGTTAGGAAAAAACAATAAACAATTTTTGGGCATATTTAGGAAATATGGGAGACTTCAAAATGGCCAAATAGAATTATGGGAGCTGTTTAGAAAACTCTTTTGGGTTATCCAATTCTATAGGTATATGCATCTTTGTTTATCTTCTAGTAGACTATTTTGTAACTGCAATCTCCTGATAGAAATAGAAAAGATTGGTTGGGCACAGTGGTTCATGCCTGTAATCCCAGCACTTTGGGAGTCTGAGGAGGGCAGATCACCTGAGGACAGGAATTTGAGACCAGCCTGGCCAACATGGCGAAATGCTGTCTCTACCAAAAATACAAAAATTAGCCTTGTGGTGGCAGGTGCCTGTAATCCCAGCTACTTAGGAGACTGACACACAATAATCACTTGAATGTAGGAGGAGGAGCTTTCAGTGAGCTAAGATTTCACCACTGAACTCCAGCCTGGGCAACAGAGTAAAACTGTCTCAAGAGGAGAGGAGGGGAGGGGAGGGGAGGGGAGAAGGAAAGAAAAAAGAAAAGAAAAGGAAAGAAGGGAAGGGAAGAGAAGGGGGAAAAAGAAAAAAGAAAAGAAAAGAAAACAGGAAAGAAAAGAAAAAAGAAAACAAAAGACATGAAAAGAAAAGAAAACAGAAAAGAAAATAATTCTTGCCCATAAAAGTATAAATAGACTTTGTCTGGGAGAAATTCAGTTTATTTTACCTCTGTAAAAAGATTACTCTAAATACTATATTGTTTTGCCTTATAGGATGTGAACCAATTTTTCGTTTATTAGCAATTCATGTGAGAATCACTAATTGCCTTCATACAGATATATGTTCGACAGCTTCTCCTTTGAGCCTGTATTAGCCCCTTATTTCTTTTCTTATTAATTAATAAGCTCAAGAAATTTTCATTGGTAGGAGCATCATAGTTTTACTTAATTTTTTTTTTACTTTATCATTATGCAAATAAAAATGTTCAGGAGCATACAATTTTTACTAAATTCTATAAATTTGTATACATCTGTGATAAAATTATTGAGAAGTAATATATGAGTAAACTTCAAGTATCTGGCTATGAAACTAAGGAGCATTTTTTTTATTAGTGTACTTTAAATTCTAGGGTACGTGTGCACAATGTGCAGGTTTGTTACATAGGTATACATGTGCCATGTTGGTTTGCTGCACCCATCAACTCGATATCCACATTAGGTATTTCTCCTAATGCTATCCCTCCCCCAGCCCCCAACCCCCTGACAGGCCCCAGTGTGTGATATTCACTGCCCTGTGTCCATGTGTTTTCATTGTTCAACCCCCGCTTATAAGTGAGAACATGCAGTGTTTGGTTTTCTGTCCTTGTGATAGTTTGATAGTTTGCTGAGAATGATGGTTTCCCACTTCATCTGAGTCCCTGCAAAGGGCATGAACTCATCCTTTTTTATGGCTGCATAGTATTCCATGGTGTATATGTGTCACATTTTCTTAATCCAGTCTATCATTGATGGGCATTTGAGTTGGTTCCAATTCTTTGTTATTGTGAACAGTACCACAATAAACATACTTGTGCATGTGTCTTTATAGTAGCATGATTTGTAATCCTTTGGGTATATACCCAGTAATGAGATCACTGGGTCAAATGGTATTTCTATTTCTAGATCCTTGAGGAATTGCCACACTGTCTTCCACAATGGTTGAACTAATTTACACACCCACCAACAATGTAAAAGTGTTCCTATTTCTCCACATCTTCTCCAGCATCTATTGTTTCCTGACCTCTTAATGATCGCCATTCTAATTGGTGTGAGATGGTATCTCATTGTGGTATTGATTTGCATTTCTCTGATGACCAGTGATGATGAGCATTTTTTTCATATGTCTGTTGGCTACATAAATGTCTTCTTTTGAAAAGTGTCTGTTCATGTCCTTTGCCCACTTTTTGATGAGGTTTTTTGTTGTTTCTTGTAAATTTGTTTAAGTTCTTTGTAGATTCTGGATATTAGCACTTTGTCAGATGGATAGATTGCAAAAATTTTCTCTGTAGATTGTTCACATTGATGACACTTTCTTTTGCTGTTCAGAAGCTCTTTAGTTTAATTAGATAGCATGTGTCAATTTTGGTTTTTGTTGCTATCGCTTTTGGTAGTTTAGTCAGGAAGTCTTTTTCCATGCCTATGCCCTGAATGGTATTGCCTCAGTTTTCTTCTAAGGTTTTTATGGTTTTAGGTCTTACATTTAAGTCTTTAATTCATCTTGAGTTAATTTTTGTATAAGGTGTAAGGAAGCAATCCAGTTTCAACTTTCTACATATGGCTAGCCAGTTTTCCCAGGAATACTTATTAAATAGGGAATGCTTTCCCCATCACTTGTTTTTATCAGGTGTGTCAAAGATCAGATGATTGTAGATGTGTGGTATTATTTCTGAGGCCTCTGTTCTGTTCCATTTGTCTATACATGTGTTTTCGTACCAGTGCCATGCTGTTTTGGTTACTGTAGCCTTGCATATACTTTGAAGTCAGGTACCGTGAATGCCTCCAGCTTTGTTCTTTTGGCTTAGGATTGTCTTGGCTATGCGTGCTCTTTTTTGGTTCCATATGAACTTTAAAGTAGTTTTTTTTTTTTTTTTTTTTTTCCAATTCTTTGAAGAAAGTCATTAGTAGCTTGATGTGGATGGCATTGAATCTATAAATCACCTTGGGCAGTATGACCTTTTTCACAATATTGATTCTTCCTATCCATGAGCATGGAACATTCTTCCATTTGTTTGTATCCTCTATTATTTCCTTCAGCAGTGGTTTGTAGTTCTCATTGAAGAGGTCGTTCACATCCCTTGTAAGTTGGATTCCTAAGTATTTTATGCTCTTTGTAGTAATTGTGAATGGGAGTTCACTCATGATTTGGCTCTCTGTTTGTCTGTTATTGGTGTATAAGAATGCTTGTGAAGGAGATTTTGTGCTGAAACAATGGGGTATTCTAAATATACAATCATGGCATCTGCAAACAGAGACTATTTGAATTCCTCATTTCCTAATTGAATACCCTTTATTTCTTTCTCTTATCTGATTTCCCTGGCCAGAACTTCCAACACTACATTGAGTTGGAGTGGTGAGAGAGGGCATCCCTGTCTTGTGCCAGTTTTCAAAGGGAATGCTTCCAGTTTTTACCCATTAAGTAGGATATTGATTTTTTGGTTTGTCATAAATAGCTCTTATTATTTTGAGATATGTTCCATTGATACCTAGTTTATTGAGAGTTTTTAGCATGAAGGGCTGTTGAATTTTGTCAAAGGCCTTTTCTGCATCTATTGAGATGATCATGTGTTTTTGTTGTTGGTTCTGTTTATGTGATGGATTACGTTTATTGATTTGTTTATGTTGAATTAGGCTTGTATCCCAGAGATGAAGCTGACTTGATCGTGGTGGATAAGCTTTTTGATGTGCTGCTGGATTCAGTTTGACAGTATTTTATCGAGGATTTTCACATCAATGCTCTTCAGGGATATTGGCCTTGAATTCTCTTTTTTTGTTGTCTCTGCCAGGCACCATCCTGGTATCAGGATGATGCTGGCCTGATCAAGTGACTTAGGGAAGAGTCCCTGTTTTTCTATTTATTTGAATAGTTTCAGAAGGACAGGTACCAGCTCCTCTTTGTACCTCTGTTAGAATTCAGCTGTGAATTTGTCTGGTCCTGTACTTTTTTTGGTTGGTAGGCTATTAATTATTGTCTCAATTTCAGAACCTGTTAGTGGTCTATTCAGAGATTCAACTTCTTCCTGTTTTATTCTTGGGAGGGTGGATGTGTCCAGGGATTTATCCTTTTCTGCTAGATTTTCTAGTTTATTTGCGTAGAGGTGTTTATTGTGTTCTCTGATACTAGTTTGTATTTCTGTGGGATCGGTGGTTATATCCTCTTTATCATTTTTATTGCAATGATTTGATTCTTCTCTCTTATCTTCTTTATTAGTCTTGCTAGTGGTCTATCTATTTTGTTGATGTGATCAAAAAACCAGATCCTGGAATCATTGATTCTTGGAAGAATTCTTTTTTTTTTTTTGTCTCTGTATCCTTCAGTTCTGCTCTGATCTTGGTTATTTCTTGCACTCAGCTAGCTTTTGAATATGTTTGCTCTTGCTTCTCTACTTCTTTTAATTGTGATGTTAGGGTGTCAATTTTAGATCTTTCCTGCTTTCTCTTGTGGGCAATTAGTGCTATAAATTTCTCTCTACACACTGCTTTAAATGTTTCCCAGAGATTCTGGCACATTCTGTGTTTTCTCTCACTGGTTTCAAATACCATTTTTATTTCTGCCTTCATTTTGTTATTTACCGAGTAGTCATTCAGGAGCAGGTTGTTCAGTTTCCATGTAGTTGTGCGGTTTTGAGTGAAGTTCTTAATCCTGAGTTTTAATTTGATTGTACCGTAATCTGAGAGACAGTTAGTTGTGATTTCTGTTTTTTTGTTTGTTTGTTTGTTTGTTTGTTTATTTGTTTTTTGCATTTGCTGAGAAGTGTTTTACTTGCAATTATGTGGTCAGTTTTAGAATAGTGTGATGTGGTGCTGAGAAGAATGTATATTCTGTTGATTTGGGGTGGAGAGTTCTGTAGATGTTTATCAGGTCTACTTGGTCCAGAGCTGAGCTCAAGTCCTGGATATCCTTGTTAACCTTCTGTCTCATTGATCTGTCTAATTTTGACAGTAGGGTGTTACAGTCTCCCATTATTTTTGTATTGGAATCTAAGTCTCCTTGTAGGTCTCTAAGGATTTGCTTTATGAATCTAGGTGCTCCTGTACTAGGTGGATATATATATATATATATATATATATATATATATATATATGATAGTTAGCTCTTCTCATTGAATTGATCTCTTTACCATTGTGTAATGGCCTTCTTTGTCTTTTTTGATCTTTGTTGATTTAGTCTGTGATATCAGAGACTAGGATTGCAACTCCTGAGTTTTTTACTTTCCATTTGCTTTGTAGGTCTTCCCCCAGCCCTTTATTTTGAGCCTATGTGTGTCTTTGCACATGAGATGGGTCTCCTGAATATAGCACACCAATGGGTCTTGACTCTTTATCCAATTTGCCAGTCTGTGTCTTTTCATTGGCGCATTTAGCACATTCACTTTTAAGATTAACACTGTTATGTATGAATTTGATCCTGTCATTATGATGTTAGCTGTTAATTGATGCAGTTTTTCCTAGCATTGATGGTCTTTACAATTTGGCGTGTTTTTGCAGTGGCTGGTACCGGTTGTTCCTTTCTATGTTCAGTGTTTCCTTCAGGAGCTCTTGTAAGGCAGGCCTGGTAGTGACAAAATCTGTCAGCATTTCCTTGTCTGTAAAGGATTTTATTTCTCCTTCACTTGTGAAGCTTAGTTTGACTGGATATGAAATTCTGGGTTGAAAATTATTTTCTTTAAGAATGTTGAATATTGGCCCCCACTCTTATCTGGCTTGTGGGATTTTTGCTGAGAGATCAGCTGTTAGTCTGATGGGTTTCCTTTTGTGGGTAACCCAACCTTTCTCTCTGGCTGCCCTTAACATTTTTTCTTTCATTCTAATCTTGGTGAATCTGACAATTATGTGTCTTGGGGTTGCTCTTCTCGAGGAGTATCTTTGTGGTGTTCCCTGTATTTCCTGAATTTGAATGTTGGCCTGCCTTGTTAGGTTGGGGAAGTTCTCCGGGATGATATCCTGAAGAGTGTTTTCTAACTTGGATCCATTCTCCCCACCACATTCAAGAACACCTATCAAATGTAGAGTTGGTCTTTTCATGTAGTCCCATATTTCTTTGAGGCACGTTGTCCCATATTTCTTTGAGGCACGTTGTCCCATATTTCTTTGAGGCTTGGTTTGTTTGTTTTCACTCTTTTTTTCTCTAATTTTGTATTCTCATTTCATTTCATTAATTTGACCTTCAGTCACTGATATCCTTTCTTCCACTTGATCAAATCAGCTTTTAAAGCTTGCGCATGCATCACAAAGTTCTGGTGCTTTGGTTTTCAGCTTCATCAGTTCAGGTCATTAAGGTGTTCTCTGCACTGTTTTTTCTAGTTAGCCATTTGTCTAACCTTTTTTTCAAGGATTTTAGCTTCCTTGCAACAGGTTAGAACATGATCCTTTAGCTCAGGGAAGTTTGTTATTACTGACTTTCTGAAGCCTACCTCTGTCAACTCATCAAACTCATTCTCCATCCAGTTTTGTTCCCTTGCTGGCGAGGAGCTGTGATCCTTTGGAGGAGAAGTGGTGCTCTGGTTTTTGGAATTTTCACCTTTTCTGCTCTGGTTTTTCCCCATCTTTGTGTCTTTATCTACCTTTGGTGTTTTATGTTGGCGACCTACAGATGGGGTTTTGGTGTGGATGTGCTTTTTGTTGATGTTGATGCTATTCCTTCCTGTTTGTTAGTTTTTCTTCTGACAATCAGGCCCCTCAGCTGCAGGTCTGTTGGAGTTTGCTGAAGGTCCCCTCCAGACCCTGTTTGCCTGTGTATCACCAGCGGAGGCTGCAGAATGGCAAACACTGCTGCTTTATCTTTCCTCTGGAAGCTTCATCCCAGAGGGGCATCCGCCTGTATGAGGTATCTGTTGTCCCCAGTCAGGCTACATGGGAGTCAGGGACCCACTTGAGGAGGCAGTCTGTTCATTCTCAGAGGTAAAAAGTCATGCTGGGAGAACCACTGCTCTCTTCAGAGCTGTCAGACAGGGATGTTTAGGTCTGCGGGAGCTATCTGCTGCCTTTTGCTCTGATATGCCCTGCCCACAGAGGTGGAATCCAGAGAGGCAGTAGGCCTTGCTGAGCTGCGGTGGGCTCCGCCCAGTTCAAGCTTCCTGGCCTCTTTAAACTGTAAGCACAAAAACTGCCTACTTAAGCATGGGCAATGGCAGACACCCCTGCCCCTGCCAAGCTGTAGTGTGGCAGATCAATCTCAGACTGCTGCGCTAGCATAAGCAAGGCTCTGTGTGCGTGTGACCCACTGTGCCAGGCACGGGAAGGAATTTCCTGGTCTGCCGGTTGCGAAGACTGTGGGAAAAGCGGAGTATTTGGGTGGGAGTTCCCCCAAGTACAGACTTCACGGCTTACTTTGGCTGGGAAAGGGAAATTTCCCAACCCCTTGCGCATCCTGGGTGAGGCAGACACCCTGCCCTACTTCAGCTCGCCCTCTGTGGGCTGCACCCACTGTCCAACCAGTCACAATTAGATGAACCAGGTACCTCAGTTGGAAATGCAGAAATCACCTGTCCTCTGTGTGGCTCTCACTGGGAGCTGCAGACCATTCGTCCATCTTGGAAGCCTCTCCCCGCATTTTTTATGCTATGATAAATCCTGTACTCCTCATCCCTATGAATAGTGTAGGAAATATCAGAGTCATTGTAATCAATGTCAGTTATATTTCAGAAATAAAGTAATAAAGGCAAGTATATAAACGAAGAATATCTGGGATGATTTGCATTACTGGTGCAATTTAATTCTTTTTACACATAGGATGAACTATTTACATATGTTAGAATTGTCTTTGGCATGAAATTTATGACAAAATATCTGAAAAAAAAATCTCAAAAGAAAGTGTGAAACAGAACAGCAGTGTCCCAGAGACCTAAAGTGAGTTGCAAATTGAGTAATTTTAAGTTCCTTCTCTTGGTAATGATTCTGTAAACATTATCAACCATTTTTCATACCAATTCCATTTTTCATACCAGTTGGATAGGTACTCAGAGCCAATTCTACATTCTCACCGGTCTAGATATTTTTTGTTTGTTTGTTTGTTTGTTTTCAGAGTCTCACTATGTCGCCCAGGCTGGAATGCAGTTGTGTCATCTCGACTCACTGCAAGTTTCGCCTCCCAGGTTCACACATTCTGCTGCCTCAGCTTCCCGAGTAGCTGGGACTACAGGCACCCACCAACAAGCCCGGCTAATTTTTTGTATTTTTTAGTAGAAACAGTGTTTCACTGTGTTAGCCAGGATGGTCTCGATCTCCTGACCTCGTGATCTGCCCACCTCAGCCTCCCAAATTGCTGGGATTAGAGGTGTGAGCCACCGTGCCTGGCCTGGTTTAGGTATTCTTAAATTAGCCACACATTTATATCTTACTAATGAGAATAAAATTATACAATGTGTAAGAACAGTATTTTTCAAAATAATGTAGTTTCTTAGGTCAACCTTTTACATCTAGTTTTTCACACCTTAAAACTAAAATGTTTCTCTATCAAAGTTGAATTCCTCCTTTTTGTAGTCCCATATGCCGTCTTCTCACAAGCTTTTCCTTGAAGAACCATTCGGAGTTACAGCGGCAGGTCCGCCACCGAAATCCCCTTCCCTTGCCCCATACATCAGGTTTCCACAAGTTATAGGAAAGATGTTTATCTCTCCTTGTTACTGTAAAAGCCTAAAAGTTAAAATTTGGAAACTTTTCTATAAAATATAAAATTTCTTCAATGAAGTTTTTCAACATTAAGTAGATAGCAGCTGCTACAGTAAACATTATTAAAAAGAGCAGGTTTGTTTCTTTTGTTTTTGTGACACATTTTAACCAACAAAATGTCATCGTTGTTACATATTCTGAATATTGAAGAAAAATAACCAAAATGAGATGTTTATTTTTACTCATAATTTTTCTTTACAAAAATGTAATTCTTGGGAGGCTGAGGCAGGTGGATCACCTGAGACTGGGAGCTCGAGACCAGCCTGACCAATATGGAGAAAGCCCGTCTCTACCAAAAATACAAAGACTTAGCTAGGCACGATGACGCATGCCTGTAATCCCAGCTACTTGGGAGGCTGAGGCAGGAGGATCCCTTGAACCCAGGAGGCAGAAGTTGCGGTGAGCCGAGATCGCGCCATTGTACTCCAGCCTGGGCAACAAGAGTAAATCTCTGTCTCAAAAAAATAAATAAAATAAAATGCAATTCACAGTGTGTTTCATAGACCAATATATCAGCATTATATGGGAGCTTGTTAGATATGCAAATTACTTGGCCCCACTATAGATTTATTTAACAGAATGTCTGGAGGTGGCCCTAGGAATCTGGGTTTTATCAGGCTCTAGTTATGTATTATCACATTAAAGTTTGAGAAGCATTACTTTAGAGATCCTGGGAATTGTGTTAAAATGAAAATTTTTTTAATGATAAAGTTTTATTGAGGTAAAATTTACATTACAATAAATTAATACAAATTTTAATTCAGTAAATCCCAGGATGGACCCAAGATCCTTCTTTTCTAACTAGCTGCTGGGTGATTGGTTAGTGAACCTCACTTAGGCTAATAAGATCCTATGCAATTGTAGTAAATATTAGAAATTAATCACATCTTGGAGATTGCCTTGAATTTCTTTATTTAGATGTTTAGACAACTTCCTGATTATTTTGGAATGAAGACCCAGAACCCTATAAGAAATCTAGTTGAGAAATTATTGAAAACCTGTAGGTGTAAGAGTTTGCTTAAAGTATAAAACTTAATACATTGAGGAGTAATTTGGTGTATATCTTTATCAATAAGAACACAAAGAGTATTGTTAAATGGATAAGATAGAAATGTGTATTTTACAAATTATGGTCATTTACAATCCTATTTCAAAATCAAACCCCTCATTTACATGCATGTGCATTGAACTACTGTCACCACCTGCCAAATCAAATTGCCTATGATGATGTTAGCGTGCAATTGTTGATTTACCACCACTGTCAGCAGCACATTATGCTCCATCTCCAATGAAGTAGCACTACCCTAACCTTTGTTGTTGGTTATTTAGGCTTTCTCTTTTCCTTTCTGTTTTGTTAATTCAAACCGTGCATATATGGATTATCATAGCATGCATTTGCCCTCCACTGTCAAGTAATAGTTCTAGCTCATCCAAACAGCTTACATCTCTTTCAGGATTCTCAGCTCCCACTTGCATGATGTACTGGTGACCTTAGCTTCATTGATATTCTGCAAATGTCACAGTTATGCTCGCCTCAGCTGCCTGGGCCCTGGTGAGCAGGTGGAAAAATGACCAGTTGAAAATGAGTTGTTAAGACCACTACAGTGAAAAGATTGATGCAATTAATTTTTCATTATGCACAGTGTCTGCGGATTCTAATCAGTTTGGATTGTTCCTCCTTTGAGGCACAAATAAAATGCAAATAGATTTGGAATGAAAAGGAGCATCCTTTATGGTATAGACTTTCCAAAGCTGTAAAAATGGTTCAGAACTAATCTGTGGTGTTAGAAATATTTTATGAATTAGGCCCTGGCAGGCTAATGTAAGTTCTGTCTCGAAAATCTAAGCTGTAGCAACTGCATGAGGCAGCCTGAGAGGTAGATTTCAAGGGCACAGACAACATCAGGAATGATTCTGGAGGTAAACCTTACAGGACTGAAAAGGGAGTAGGGAGAACAGGGAATTTTTATTTGCTAAACTAATTATGTAAATTAATATGTCAAAAATAATCTAAAATGTAGCATTACGTATACAGATTTATTTTAATAATTTATGCAGTTAACTTGCTAAAACAGGAATATAGATTTAGAATTCCTTTTTAAGTTTCGTGATGAGTTATTTCCCCTGTTACATCATCTAGTAAAATTTACTATCGTATATAAGGCAATCATGCATCATGAACTAACCTAGTTCAAATTTAAAAATGCAAATATGCTTATAACACCTTATATCCCATTTGTTCTTTAATAAGGTCACTTTAGAAATGAAACAAATGATGGACAATATTTTATTATTAGAGTGACTATCCAACCATGTTTTCACTTTTTTCAGTAAATAATAGTGCCTTTAATTTATATATTTATATTGTCTAGATGAGATATTTCCTTTCATTTAAATTGAAATTGGTAAGATAATGTAAAAAGATACTTTATACATTAATTTTGAAAAATGTTATTACCATGAACAACAAAAAAAATTGAGTGAGTGTTCTTTAGTCTTTTGATGCTGTGTGACATGTGTCTAGAATTAAAGCCTTGGTCCTTTCTAAGGATCTTGCTCAATTCATACAACAAAATTGTTCCTTGAAATTTTTTCCTACATTATATAAGGAGAAAGTAAAATGTGCCTGGAGTAAAGTTATCTTTTGAAACTTTGTCTACATCTGAGGTCATATTTTTATATGAGTCCTAAGAGTTTTCTACATTATTTTGCAACATGGCTTAGGAAAAAATTGTTGGAATTGCTACTTTCCAATGTGAAGTTCGTTCTAACATGACAGACTCAGAAAACCTTATTTACATATATTTTAACAGAAATGGTAATATTTAAATTGCACCTCACAATGCTTTCATACAAAATTGACTTGCCTTAGATGATAGCAAATGTGCCGATAATTTTTGTTTCAATTTTTGAAGGTATGAATTAAAAAAAAAATTATTACTACATGTGTGCACTTTAAACCTTTCTCATTCCTCTATTTAACATCAAATCAATTTATAACAAATCTTTTTTGGGTGTATTTAAAGTGTGTGAGATACAAAGTCTGGTGAGATACAAACACGTATTTCAGTTTTTCTCAAAATAAATCTATATCAAATTTTAACCCGCAGTTTTTCCTAAACTTTCTTCTAAAATTTAAGAGTAGAGAATGACTTTCTTTTTTTCTGATTCTATTTAATTCTCACCTCATTTTATTTGCTCAAGTAAGCAAAGCAAAATAACATAAAAATCCAATTATAGGAATTAAAAATCAGTTGCAAAGTGATGATCCTTGTTTATTTGTATTAAAAGTATTTGTTAATGCAACTCTATATTATTTTCTAATTTGTGAGCAATATGGACACGTAGTATTCATGGAGAATGTATTAGTCTGTTTTCATGCTGCTAATAAAGACAAACCCAGGACTGGATAATTTATAAAGGAAAGAGGTTTGGCTCACAGTTCCACATGACTGGTGAGGCCTCACAATCACTACAAAAGGTGAATGAGAAGCAAAGTCACATCTTTTTTTTTTTCTCTGATAAGCCAGACGTTTTCTTTCTTTCTTTCTTTTCTTTCTTTCTTTCTTTCTTTCTTTCTTTCTTTCTTTCTTTCTTTCTTTCTTTCTTTCTTTCTTTTTATTTACTTTTTATAATTATTATACTTTAAGTTCTAGGGTACATGTGCATAACGTGCAGGTTTGTTACATATGTATACATGTGCCATGTTGGTGTGCTGCACCCATCAACTCATCAGCACCCATCAACTTGTCCTTTACATCAGGTATAACTCCCAATGCAATCCCTCCCCCCTCCCCCCTCCCCATGATAGGCCCCAGTGTGTGATGTTCCCCTTCC
>NC_045436.1:124330142-124334727 GCF_002776525.5 Piliocolobus tephrosceles
CAAGTGATCTCATTGTTCAGTTCCCACCTATGAGTGAGAACATGCGGGGTTTGGTTTTCTGTTCTTCTGTTCTTGTGATAGTTTGCTAAGAATGATGGTTTCCAGCTGCATCCATGTCCCTACAAAGGACACAAACTCATCCTTTTTTATGTCTGCATAGTATTCCATGGTGTATATGTGCCACATTGTCTTAATCCAGTCTGTCACTGGTGGACATTTGGGTTCATTCCAAGTCTTTGCTATTGTGAATAGTGCCGCAATAAACATACATGTGCATGTGTCTTTATAGCAGCATGATTTATAATCCTTTGGGTATATACCCAGTAATGGGATGGCTGGGTCATATGGTACATCTAGTTCTAGATCCTTGAGGAATCGCCATACTGTTTTCCATAATGGTTGAACTAGTTTGCAATCCCACCAACAGTGTAAAAATGTTCCTATTTCTCCACATCCTCTCCAACACCTGTTGTTTCCTGACTTTTTAATGATTGCTATTCTAACTGGTGTGAGATGGTATCTCATTGTGGTTATGATTTGCATTTCTCTGATGGCCAGTGATGATGAGCATTTTTTCATGTGTCTGTTGGCTGTCTTTTTCATGTGTCTGTTGGCTGTCTTTTTCATGTGTCTGTTGGTTGTCTTCTTTTGAGAAATGTCTGTTCATACCCTTTGCCCACTTTTTGATGGGGTTGTTTGTTTTTTTCTTGTAAATTTGTTTGAGTCCTTTGTAGGTTCTGGATATTAGCCCTTTGTCAGATGAGTAGATTGCAAAAATTTTCTCCCATTCTGTAGGTTTCCTGTTCACTCTGATGGTAGTTTCTTTTGCTGTGCAGAAGCTCTTTAGTTTAATTAGATCCCATTTGTCAATTTTGGCTTTTGCTGCCGTTGCTTTTGGTGTTTTAGACATGAAGTCCTTGCCCATGCGTATGTCCGGAATGGTACTACCTAGGTTTTCTTCTAGGGTTTTTATGCTGTTAGGTCTAACATTTAAGTCTCTAATCCATCTTGAATTAATTTTCGTGTAAGGAGTAAGGAAAGGATCCAGTTTCAGCTTTCTACTTATGGCTAGCCAATTTTCCCAGCACCATTTATTAAATAGGGAATCCTTTCCCCATTTCTTGTTTCTCTCAGGTTTGTCAAAGATCAGATGGCTGGAGATGTGTGGTATTATTTCTGAGGGCTCTGTTCTGTTCCATTGGTCTATATCTCTGCTTTGGTACCAGTACCATGCTGTTTTGGTTACTGTAGCCTTGTAGTATAGTTTGAAGTCAGGTAGCGTGATGCTTCCAGGTTTGTTCTTTTGACTTAGGATTGTCTTGGCAATGCAGGGTCTTTTTTGGTTCCATATGAACTCTAAAGCAGTTTTTTCCAATTCTGTGAAGAAAGTCATTGGTAGCTTAATGGGGATGGCATTGAATCTATAAATAACCTTGGGCAGTATGGCCATTTTCACGATATTGATTCTTCCTATCCGTGAGCATGATATGCTCTTCCATTTGTTTGTGTCCTCTTTTATTTCACTGAGCAGTGGTTTGTAGTTCTCCTTGAAGAGGTCCTTTACATCCCTTGTAAGTTGGATTCCTAGGTATTTTATTCTCTTTGATGCAATTGTGAATGGAAGTTCATTCATGATTTGGCTCTCTGCTTGTCTGTTACTGGTGTATAAGAATGCTTGTGATTTTTGCACATTAATTTTGTGTCCTGAGACTTTGCTGAAGTTGCTTATCAGCTTAAGGAGGTTTTGGGCTGAGACAATGAGGTTTTCTAAATATACAATCATGTCATCTGCAAACAGGGACAATTTGACTTCTTCTTTTCCTAACTGAATATCCTTGATTTCTTTCTCTTCCCTGATTGCCCTGGCCAGAACTTCCAACACTATGTTGAATAGGAATGGTGAGAGAGGGCATCCCTGTCTTGTGCCAGTTTTCAAAGGGAATTTTTCCAGTTTTTGCCCATTAGTATGATGTTGGTTTTGGGTTTGTCATAAATAGCTCTTATTATTTTGAGGTACATTCCATCAATACCGAATTTATTGAGAGTTTTTAGCATGAAGGGCTGTTGAATTTAGTCAAAGACCTTTTCTGCATCTATTGAGATAATCATGTGGTTCTTGTCTTTGGTTCTGTTTATATGCTGGATTACGTTTATTGATTTGTGAATGTTGAACCAGCCTTGCATCCCAGGGATGAAGCCCACTTGATCATGGTGGATAAGCTTTTTGATGTGCTGCTGAATCCAGTTTGCCAGTATTTTATTGAGGATTTTTGCATCGATGTTCATCAGGGAGATTGGTCTAAAATTCTCTTTTTTTGTTGTGTCTCTGCCAGGCTTTGGTATCAGGATGATGTTGGCCTCATAAAATGAGTTAGGGAGGATTCCCTCTTTTTCTATTGATTGGAATAGTTTCAGAAGGAATGGTACCAGCTCCTCCTTGTACTTCTGGTAGAATTCAGCTGTGAATCCATCCGGTCCTGGACTTTTTTTGGTTGGCAGGCTATTAATTATTGCCTCAATTTCAGAGGCTGCTATTGGTCTATTCAGGGATTCAACTTCTTCCTGGTTTAGTCTTGGGAGGGTGTAAGTGTCCAGGAAATTATCCATTTCTTCTAGATTTTCTAGTTGATTTGCGTAGAGGTGTTTATAGTATTCTCTCATGGTAGTTTGTATTTCTGTGGGGTCGGTGGTGATATCCCCTTTATCATTTTTTATTGCATCTTTTTGATTCTTCTCTCTTTTCTTCTTTATTAGTCTTGCTAGCGGTCGGTCAATTTTGTTGATCTTTTCAAAAAACCAACTCCTGGATTCATTGATTTTTTGGAGGGTTTTTTGTGTCTCTATCTCCTTCAGTTCTGCTCTGATCTTTGTTATTTCTTGCCTTCTGCTAGCTTTTGAATGTGTTTGCTCTTGCCTCTCTAGTTCGTTCAATTGTGATGTTAGAGTGTCCATTTTAGATCTTTCCAGCTTTCTCTTGTGGGCACTTAGTGCTATAAATTTCCCTCTACACACTGCTTTAAATGTGTCCTAGAGATCCTGGTATGTTGTATGTTTGTTCTCATTGGTTTCAAAGAACATCTTTATTTCTGCCTTCATTTCGTTATGTACCCAGTAATCATTCAGGAGCAGGTTGTTCAGTCTCCATGTAGTTGAGCGGTTTTGATTGAGTTTCTTAGTCCTGAGTTCTAGTTTGATTGCACTGTGGTCTGAGAGACAGTTTGTTATAATTTCTATTCTTGTACATTTGCTGAGGAGTGCTTTACTTCCAATTATGTGGTCAATTTTGAAATAAGTGTGATGTGGTGCTGATAAGAATGTATATTCTGTTGATTTGGGGTGGAGAGTTCTATAGATGTCTATTAGGTCCGCTTGGTGCAGAGATGAGTTCAATTCCTGGATATCCTTGTTAACTTTCTGTCTCGTTGATGTGTCTAATGTTGACAGTGGGGTGTTGAAGTCCCCATTATTATTGTATGGGAGTCTAAGTCTCTTTGTAAGTCTCTAAGGACTTGCTTTATGAATCTGGGTGCTCCTGTATTGGGTGCATATATATTTAGGATAGTTAGCTCTTCCTGTTGAATTGATCCCTTTACCATTATGTAATGGCCTTCTTTGTCTCTTTTGATCTTTGATGGTTTAAAGTCTGTTTTGTCAGAGTCTAGGATTGTAACCCCTGCTTTTTTTTTTTGTTCTCCATTTGCTTGGTAGATCTTCCTCCATCCCTTTATTTTGAGCCTATGTATGTCTCTGCATGTGAGATGGGTCTCCTGAATATAGCAAACTGATGGGTCTTGACTCTTTATCCAGTTTGCCAGTCTGTGTCTTTTAATTGGAGCATTTAGTCCATTTACATTTAAGGTTAATATTGTTATGTGTGAACTTGATCCTGCCATTATGATATTAACTGGTTATTTTGCTCGTTAGTTGATGCAGTTTCTTCCTAGCCTCGATGGTCTTTACATTTTGGCATGTTTTTGCAATGGCTGGTACCGGTTGTTCCTTTCCATGTTTAGGGCTTCCTTCAGGGTCTCTTGTAAGGCAGGCCTGGTGGTGACAAAATCTCTAAGCATTTGCTTATCTGTAAAGAATTTTATTTCTCCTTCACTGATGAAACTTAGTTTGGCTGGATATGAAATTCTGGGTTTAAAATTCTTTTCTTTAAGAACGTTGAATATTGGCCCCCACTCTCTTCTGGCTTGTAGAGTTTCTGCCGAGAGATCTGCTGTCAGTCTGATGGGCTTCCCTTTGTGGGTAACCCGACCTTTCTCTCTGGCTGCCCTTAAGATTTTTTCCTTCATTTCAACTTTGGTGAATCTGGCAATTATGTGTCTTGGAGTTGCTCTTCTGGAGGAGTATCTTTGTGGCGTTCTCTGTATTTCCTGAATTTGAATGTTGGCCTGCCCTGCTAGGTTGGGGAAGTTCTCCTGGATGATATCCTGTAGAGTGTTTTCCAATTTGGTTCCATTTTCCCCCTCACTTTCAGGCACCCCAATCAGACGTAGATTTGGTCTTTTGACATAATCCCATACTTCTTGCAGGCTTTGTTCATTTCTTTTTCTTCTTTTTTCTTTTGGTTTCTCTTCTC
>NC_045436.1:124335127-124415163 GCF_002776525.5 Piliocolobus tephrosceles
CTCTGTATTTCCTGAATTTGAATGTTGGCCTGCCCTACTAGGTTGGGAAATTCTCCTGGATGATATCCTGAATAGTGTTTTCCAACTTGGTTCCATTTTCCCCCTCATTTTCAAGCACCCCAATCAGATGTAGATTTGGTCTTTTTACATAATCACATACTTCTTGCAGGCTTTGTTCATTTCTTTTTCTTCTTTTTTCTTTTGGTTTCTCTTCTCGCTTCATTTTATTCATTTGATCCTCAATCGCTGATACTCTTTCTTCCAGTTGATCGAGTCGGTTACTGAAGCTTGTGCATTTGTCACGTATTTCTCCTGTCATGGTTTTCATCTCTGTCATTTCATTTATGACCTTCTCTGCATTAATTATTCTAGCTATCAATTCTTCCACTCTTTTTTCAAGATTTTTAGTTTATCTGCGCTGGTTACGTAATTCCTCCTTTAGCTCTGAGAAGTTTGATTGACTGAAGCCTTCTTCTCTCATTTCGTCAAAGTCAATCTCCGTCCAGCTTTGATCCGTTGCTGGCGATGAGCTACGCTCCTTTGCAGGGGGAGATGCGCTCTTATTTTTTGAATTTCCAGCTTTTCTGCCCTGCTTTTTCCCCATCTTTGTGGTTTTATTTGCCTCTGGTCTTTGCAAAGTCACATTTTACATGGCAGCAGGCAAGGGAGTGTGTACAGGGGAACTGCCTTTTATAAAGCCATCAGATCTCATGAGACTTATTCACTATCATGAGAACAGCACAGAAAACTCCCCCATGATTCAATTACCTCCTACCACGTCCCTCCCAGGACACGGAATTTCTGTGTACTTCAAATATTACCTCGTTCTAACCACTTCTCTATTCCACACACATTAGAAGAACATGGCTTTGTAAATTTTCATCATACTATGAAAATTATATTTATGTATTCTAAAAATGTCAAAATTATTCATGGCATTTAAGTCTGCTATGTTCAAAACACTAATGAAGGATTCTATAAAAAGAAAACATACTACTCCTGTGAGTGAAATTGTATTCCATTTTGAAAGATGCATATTAATAAAAAAGAAATTTAAATATGATGTATGTTATCAAAATCAAAAATTTATAGAAAGTTTTTAGATACATAGAGAAGGGAATTTTGTCTACTTGGAGTATATTCTATTTACGTGGAACCTAGGAAATTGAGTACCTTAGCAAGAATAATTTAGGTTAAGAGACATATTAGGTAGAGCCTGCTGGTTCAACTAGGGCTTATATGGCTTTAAAGTGGCATCATCCAGGAAATAAAGTTCTGTTTCATTGGTTGATTTGGGTGTTGCAGGTAAGAAGTTAGAGGCAATACAATTATAAGGATGATTCAGCCAAATCATACAGTATTTACATTGTCATGCACACAGTGTCTTCATTTCTTTTTTTTTTTCTTTCTTTTTTTTTTTTTTTTTTTTTTTTTTTTGTGAAGAGTACGTGGTAAGTAAAAACCAGAATATCTCCAAATATAGCCAGGTGACCCCAAAGCAGAAAGTAGACTAAGCGGGGACTTTTTCAAACTGCCGAGTACATATCATTACCAACGGTACCTGAAATCACTCCACTTTGGATAATTATTACTGTAAGTTCACAGACCTCCAGTTCTCACAACAGTTGAAACTGGATTTCCATCTCAGGATTAAAATAATATCTCTTGATTTAAATTTGACAATTATGAATGCCTTACAAAAATGTATCTAACTTACCGGTTAATAATAACCTATTGAGAAAATAGTATACAGGGAAATAGTATGGCTTCACTGGTGCTTTAAGCAAAATGAAGAAATACCATTTTTGGGAGGCTGAGGCGGTTGGATCATCTAAGGCTGGGAGTTCAAGACGAGCCTGACCGACTCGGAGATACCCCTTCTCTACTAAAAATACAAAATTAACTGGGCATAGTCGTGCATGCGTGTAATCCCAGCTACTTGGGAGACTGAGGCAGGAGAATGGCTTGAACCCAGAAGACGGAGATTGTGGCGAACCGACAACCTTGCCATTGCACTCCAGCCTGGGCAACAAGAGCGAAACTCTGTCTCAAAAAAAAAATAATAATAATAATAAATAAATAAGAGACAAAGCCAAGGTTGGACTCAGGAAATCTGGCTTTAGAGCCTTAGCTCTGAAACCCTATATTCTAGTGAATCTTAAGCAATAACTTAGTTCAATTCCCAAGGACTAAACTAGTTCTGTTTTAGTTATGCTAAGTGTGTGGTAACAGTGAATAATCTATGTGAAGATGTTCAGTCAGTGCTTGAAAGAACAGGCCTGGTGGGATGCAGCTAAGAATTTTCAAATCTGGATGTCAGAAGTGAATATGCTCAATGAGAGGAAGGAAGAGAGAGAATGAGAGAGACAGAGACAGAAAAAAAGAGTTGCTAAACATACTAGAAAATATCAATCTTCATTGAGTAGACAGGTAGAAAGCAAAGATCCAATGATCTTGCTTGTGGCTAAAATGAATATAAGAAGAATCCGAAAAAGCCATTGCATAAATTAAAACAGGAAAAAAAAAATCATCAAGTCAGGTTTGTTAAGCAATAGTATTTCCAAGAAAGAACATTTTGAATGGAGAAGTAGAAAGGTCTTTGATGACATCAAAATGATGTCATGAACAAAGTAAGTAATATAAAAATAAACAAAATATACAGAGTCAAGTGTGGGAATTCTCATATAAGTCATTCAAAAATATTCTAAATTAGTTGTTTTCAGTAGGGTGCTACCCAATCACAGAGTGCTTTAGAAAATTGTTTTTCCTGGTTGTCACAGAAAATGGCAAGTTACCCTGCTGACACTCACTGGTTAGAGGCCAAAGATGCTAGATTTTTTATAATAAACCAAAAAGAGTAGCTCTGAACTGAAGATACCTTCAAATGTCCCTCTTATATTCAAGTAAGTAAAGAAATAGGTTTATGATTATATGAGTCAAGATCTCAATAGCGTTTTATATTTAACTAAAATCACTACTATATAAGCTGAATTTTAACAGTTTAGGATATATTAGTTCTCTTTTTAAGCAATGTAACTCCTAGAAATCTAAATCAAGGTAAAGATTTTACCTTGTTTTATTTGGAAAATTGAAAAATTGTACACATTTCAGAAAATCACATCACTGATAACAAAGTTGCTTTTCCATGTTATTGGATCTGATAATTCAATAGAACTTCATCGGTATGCTTCTAACAGTTCCATTATTGGAGGTGATCTTATGTACAGATGCAAAAATCGCTGTGTACTTCATTACACTTTCAAGTATGGACATTCTCAAGAATTTACAATCTGTGTGTGTGTGTGTGTGTGTGTGTGTGTGTGTGTGTGTGTGTGGTGCATAACTATTTCCAT
Source organism: Piliocolobus tephrosceles (assembly GCF_002776525.5). Lineage (NCBI taxonomy): Eukaryota > Metazoa > Chordata > Mammalia > Primates > Cercopithecidae > Piliocolobus > Piliocolobus tephrosceles. Next base: position 124,338,481 of record NC_045436.1, read on the forward strand.
TGAATTCTAAAATTTACTTGCATTAGGACATTTTGTTGATTATGTTAATTACACCTGAGGTTTTACTTTGTTTGTTTGTTTGTTTGTTTGTTTGTTTGTTTCAGTTCAGAATAAAAAAGAATATTAGAAGCACTTGTTACAAAATGGTGGTGCTGAATCTGTTAGAGTTGAGAATTATTCTTTACATCTATACAATTAGCTTCATGATATAATCTAGCTTGCAAGAATCATTAAAGAAATTGATTATATAAGAAAATCGGTTTGCTATGAAGATGGAAAAGAACCCACCATTAGATATCTTCTTGGGTGGAGAAGTGCAATAAACTGATCTAATTGTCATTTTAACTCTCTCATTAGATCTTAGATTAAAAGCTGCCTTATTTCTTCTGCACATAGTAGAAAGCAGAGTGTAATAAATGGAATTTTTTATTTCACAACAAACAGGTGTATGATATACATGGATCCAGCAACATTGCATATATATTACATCCACACACACATACACGTGCACACACACATTTATACACCTATATATATAAATATCATCTTCTGCCTTGTTATTAATTGTATAGTCTGTGAACCAGTTGCAAATCAGCATCACCTGGGTGCTTGTTAAAATTGCAGAATCTCAGCTCCCATCACAGACCTATGGAATCAAAATCTAAATTTTAACAAGACATGCCAGTAAATTTTATGTACATTAAAATTTGAGAAACGCTGGTCTAATGCATATTTGTTTATTCAAATGGCCATGTGTTTACATACAATTTTTAAGTTATTGAAAATAAATGCTAAACTAATTCTCTTATACTTGGGGATTTTTCTCCCAGTTATGTATATTACATAAGTAAAAGATACACACCTACTAAATAAGGCCGAAGCCGAATGAGTTGTGTCAATATGAAGATTTGAGAGAGAGAGCTGGCTGAGAGTTCAGGGTTTGTTTTTCTTAAGCTTACCACCCAAATAAGCAGTGCAAAGGAAATAAGATAGAAACCTTGAAAATGGATAGAAGAAACTTTCAGGAGGAGATTGGACAAATTGTATCCCAGATCTGAAATTATGATGTGTATTCTTTCCCAGAATTTTTTCTGCTTCAGAGTATGCTTGCAATTTGACTTCATACGAGTTTTCCTTCTTTATCTAACTTTTTACAATTCCTTTGAATAAAAAACAAATTAACCATTACAAATCTTACACATTGGGGTATAAAAAGGTCAAGGGCATCAAATAAGGCATAGTATAAAATTTGGTATCTGAGAAGGTCCTTTCAGTAACGATATGTTAAACTAATAGTAAAGTTTAATGTCTTACCTATTGTTATATGCATTTCTGTAAAAAGAAAAGTATGGCATTTGAAATTAGATAATTTTGGATGTTAGAATTCAGATGTATTATAAAGTGAGTGGTATGAGTGACAATGTTTTTTGTTTAATAGCCAAACCTTTTTATTATTTATCTCTGTTATTGTAAAAGAAAGTATAACACAATTTTTAAAATATTCTTCTCATTTGCAATTTTATAAGACTTGTGTTGACACTTTTTAACTACATAGAAAGTTGTCTTTAACTAAGTAATTCATATAATTAATAAATAATTATCCATGGAAAGTCTTGAGAAAATATTTTTTTTTATTTACTTAGCAGTAAGCAGAAACAGAAGTTATAAGATTTGAAAGACTCTTTCAAATTAGGAGACATTTAGTAAAATGAAGAAGACCGTAGCTGAGTTGAAATATATAAAATAATTAGATGATAGATTATTGTGTGATATGCAGCATGTAAGTCAGAAAAAAATTCAACTATTATCGTTGCTATAACCAAATTCCATTTTTTTCTTACTTTCATTAAGAAGACTTCTTGGTACTTATAGCTATAAAAATGTAGGAAAAGATTGGAAACTGAAAAGTGTCTCCTATTAATAACAAATAATTCTCATTAGTCTTTGAAAAAAAAAACTCTCATTAAATGATGCATTATAAAATATAATATTTTTTAAAATATGTAATATATTTATGTTGTTTTGATGATTTGGGTACAAATAATAATTGTAATAATTTTTATTCCAGAAAATAAAAAATAAAAATTTAAATATATATTTTTATATACATTTTTATTGCTTAGGAGAAGTATTAGAGAGAACAAGAAAAAATCATATCAAACATTAAATATATTTATTTAAGATAATTTTTTGGAGGACAAAGAAAAAACATTACTTCAAGGCGAACAATAAACAACATAAATGTAGTTCAGAGCTCTTCATTTGCACAGTAGTTTTTCCAATGAAGACCTGAGAGAGGCCCCAAAAATGTGTTTATGAGGTCATATGTTCTTTTTATATTTTCAAAAATAAGTTACTTCAACTACAGTTGGTTAAGATCTTTGTCTCATTCCAATTCTACTTATCCTCATTCACAAATCTGCATGTGATTTTAAAGTTTCTTGGGAATTTTGTGATTCAAAGGGGAAACTGAGTTGGTGATACATTTGGTTTGGGGTTAGGGAGATAAATTCATACAATTCAAATCCACTTTCTGAATTTGACTGTTGTTAGTCATCCTAGCATAAAAATCATTGTCATGTATATTCTCATCACTCATAGTGACCACTCACCCATTATCATTACAAGGCCAGAAGTTGTATTGTGACATGAGCATGCCCAGTGGCATCTAGAACTTGGAGCATCTGGGTACTGTAGAAGAAGTAGAGTTTGAGAGGTGTGGAGCCAGAAGTGGTTCTGGAGAAAATTTTTCCAGTCAATAGATATATATGGTTTTTAGTAGATTCTTATTGATGCCCATTTTAAACAGAAATTTTCTGTTATCGGGAATATACTTGATAATGCAGTTTTGACAATTGGAAGTACAACTTAAGTATACTTAAGGGTTTTTTGTTTTTTTTGTTTTTCCCATGGGAATTACATAAAATAAAAATTTTAGAATTATTGAGTGTGTAGACAAAACCTGTAAAACAATAAAAATTAACAAGTATGTATCTTTGTAAAGTCAAGTAATTATACATTCCAACTAAAAAAAAAAAGAAAATAAATTTCAACATATTAAAAGAAAGACTAATTTATTTTTTCTCTCTGTAGATAATATTACAAAATCATTGTCACATGAAGTCGAGATCAAAAAGTAAGCTGCCAAGCCAACAATATTGGTATTTAAGAAAAGTATTACAAATGAGTGTCAGGCAGTAAATTAATAACAATGTGTTGTTTTTCTGGATATTTACTTTACGTGTCAGCTTTTACATTTGCAATTTATTTTCTATTTAAATATTCCCTAATATTTAATTTTTTATTTATAATTGTGCATTATACATTTTCTTTTTCTAATAGAAAGTTCACCAAATTAATAGACTCTATGTACCACAAAATAGGATCCTTTTCTGTTTTCAATGATTTAAACTTAAATCTATATATATATATATATATATATATATATATATATATATACACATATGCATATATATATCTAAAACTGCAAGGAGGTATTTGAGAAAATGATTTTTAAAGTTATAGAAGTAATTTTACTTGAAGGCTGTTGGTATCAAACATCAATGTCTATGCAATGGAGTGGTCACTTCCCAATGCTACCCTAGTATCCCTAGCACACATGCCTACTTTTTCATGTTAATATGGCCCAGGTAGACAAAAAATGCACCAGGCTGGAAAGGCCACAGCCTTATGTAACCTGCTGGGCAAGTCATTAGTTTGGGCAGGAGCAGCATCAGCCCACAATGGTCTACATATTACTGTCCCATCTATATGAAAAGTAACTATATCTCAGTTACATAGCTACTCTACTTCATATAGAGCATTGCACATATACCACGGCTGACGTTTACAACAATATGAAACTGAATATTGGCTATTGACTATTTTAAACTGATTTTTCATTATTATTACTTTAAAGATAATCAATTAATATCATCCATGTCCCTTTTACTCTGTGACAATCTAATTAAACTTTATGATGTGATAAACTACCAACACAATCATATTTTACTCAGATATTACTTTGAAAGAACATTTACACTAATTAAAGTATATCATCAGTTAAGAAAATTCAGATGAATATGGAAATTATGTGGTTTTTAGGAATCAGTAAAATTGCAGTACTTATATTAAGATGAAGCAGATACTTGAAATTAAGATAAAATTATTCCATCTTAAACTGCAAGTAAAACATGACATATAGCAGAATGGGTATTTTTAAAAGAAGGAAAGCTGAGAGGTTCAAAAGTGAATCATAGTAGTAGTCAGGAATCATATAATACTTAATGGTGCGAAAATGGGAAAATGAAAGTCACACATCCTGGGGAACATAAAACCATGCAATGTTAGAATTTCCTGTCTGAACCAATAAATAGCTTCTGTCTAGCATCACTACATGCTCCTCTCATTTGAGGCTAATTCAAAAAATCTTTACTTGAGAGCATTAGTTCTTTGGTCTCCTTTGTAAATCTGTATTCCCTCTTTCTTTTCGTGATCTAGTTTGGCCTTCAGAGACTTATTGTTTTACACACAGAATTGAAATTTTGAATTGCTAATTTTCATATTTTTTAAATGGATGTATATTGCTCATGTCTTTTTCAAAGCTCTGGTAGAATGAGTCCTGCCGTGTCTGAAATGTCTTTAAAACAAATAACTGAATAAGCAAATAAGAAAACAAACAAACAAAAAAATCAAACAAAGAAGAAATATGTTCTAACAACTCTTACAGTGTTAACATAGGGATTTTTAATCTGACTAATAAATGACTGTGGAACTGCTGATGTCTTTATTAGCAGTCACAACAAAATCATTTCCAAATGATCTCTGACCATGGTAACAATGAAAGTTCTGCTGCAATGAATATTAATAGCATTTACTCTGAGCATTAATACATCAGAAAAAAATATTCTCCTATTGACACTTTTGGTACTATTTTTGATAAATAACCAGAAACAAGATTTCAGTGACAATCTCACCCAGCCCTCAGGAGTTGACAGGATGACCTAAAAGATGCTATGAAACCTTTATACTTATGATTGATTGATTAGTTTTCTTTATGTGAATGTTACTATTATTCTATTTTCCCCTTTTGAGAAATAACAGAGTATGTTAGAAGGAAAAACAAGCAATGCAACATCAAACTTACATTTTTTGGTATTTATTATGACTAAGAATCTATAGTGATCTGAGTCCCCCACCAATACTCCAACACTTAAAAAGTTCTGATCGTAGGATTTCGCATATCAAACAACCTGTATATATGAGTGTATAAATTAGATACGGTTCAACTGAATCATTGTAGTGTTCATGTTACCATAGGATTGCCTAAGGTAGTAGCTAATCAGAAAAGAAAAATAGAATCGTTATAGAAAATTGTATAGAATTTGGTCAATATCTTGTTATATTTGGGTCAATAGAGTTAAAAATAGGCTTTTGAGTTTTAAAAGGCCAGTGTTTTTAAAAAGGTGTTCTTTGACCCATAAGCTTTGTACAGTATTTGAGGCTCAGGCTCAAATACATAGAGAAGACAGCTTGGCTGGCCATACTAATAGAAATCAGCCGTCATGATACACAAATTTACTCTTTGCCCTGTACACCTGCTATTCTGGCAAGTTCCATCAATAACACTCAACTAGAATTGCTAAGTAAACAATATGTAAATGAGATTACTAGAGTAGGTAATTGTGAAGCAGAAAAGGTATCCAAAGATATTTAGTTACCCTGTGCTATATTTCAAATATAAATATTCTATATTTTATGTTAAATTGTATATCAAATATTCAGATAATAAAGTTATAGTATACAAGTTATGAATATTATGCCATAACCGGATTTGCCTAAGCATGTTGCCATTAGTATTTTATCCCCAAGTTGACCTAATTATTTACAGAAATACACTGTGTTTCTGCAAGGGAATCTATTTTTAAGCAACTTAAAGTATAAACTTATACCAGCCATTTTAATCCATTGCTACTATATGTATTATTTGCATTCTTTAATTATTGATAACAGAATAAATCAAAATTTCCAAAGAATTAATATCATAGTTGTTTTTTCCACTTATAGAATAATATTTTATCTACAAAAGTTTTACTATTACTAGAAAATATTTGTTTTTGGGAGTTAACGCCATAATTCTGGGGCCTTCCACTATCAGTTTCTATGTGTGTTTACCTCCACTTACTTTTATTTTTCATTAAGAGTAACAAATAGGCCAGGCACGGTAGCTCACGCCTGTAATCCCAGCACTTTGGGAGGTCGAGGCGGGTGGATCACGAGGTCAGGAGATTAAGACCATCCAGGCTAACATCGTGAAACCTCGTCTCTACCAAATTTCCAAAAAATTAGCCAGGAGTGGCGGCTGTGCCTGTGATCTCAGATAATTGGGAGGTTGAAGCAAGAGAATCACTTGAACCCGGGAAGGAGAGGCTGCAGTGAGTCCAGATTGCGCCACTGTACTCCAGTCTAGGAGACAGAGCGAGACCCCGTCTCAAACAAGCAAACAAAAAGTAACAAATATAACACCAAGTTGCAAAAACAACACAAGAAGTCACTAGGTTTTCTTTAGGAGGAAAATAATCCCTAGCTTATTTAATTTTGTATATTATAATATAATAAACAATTTTTTTCTAATATAATAAGATACTCCAAAATAAATACTTCATGAGAATTTGAAATATTTTTGTTTGTGAATATTTCTTTATACAAATAAGATTAAGCCTAAAATGATTCTGTTTTCTCGATTTACTTCTAGATACTGGGCCATGTTAATTGACAGGTAGTGAAATTATGTATCCTTCTCTTGTTTGTCAATGCAGGATTTGCCATATTTTCTTGATAAAATATATTTTGGGTAATTTTTCTGCATAATTTCAAAGAAAAGGACTACAAGATAACAGCAAAAGACTGTAATTGTGATTTTGAACACATTTTTTTACTCCTCTTTGTTAAGTAAGTGGCATTAAATAGCATATTTAACCATTCGTATGTTTAGTTTCCTCATTTGTATAATATGAATAAATGTATAATGTATCAGAATACATAGCATATCGGAGTCAATTATATATATTGTACACAAACATATTAATCTATACATACAGCAAATAAAGCAATTATTTGTATATATTAGTAAACTCATACACCGACAGACACATGCACACCCAAACATGCCCACACACACGTGCACACTTCTATGACTGACCCATACCACCTACTGCTTAGTCGCGTATATGATTCTTTAAAAATTCTGTCGATATATTATGTTTAGGGATATTAAAAACAATAGTTCTTGTTTAAAATTCCCAGAAATATACCCATATTTTTCAGAGTGTGATCCGTGGGGATGGTCTACTGAAGATCCTGAGACTGTTTTCCAACTGCTTAGGGGGATGCTAAAGGATTATGTTTTGATCTTAGTGTTTGACCTACATGATTGACTCTTTCACTTCATGAATTTTCCTAAGGCAAAACTAATAGCCTCAACCACCTGCTGTTTAAATTAGAGTACATTAAAAGGGCATATGTTAAAATTTAAAACATGATCCTCAAGACCCCTTAACATGGGCTGAGGTCCCAGCTGTAGGAGCAGTGGATACCATCAGGGCGTTCCTGAGCAAACTCCTTCCTGTCGCTGCTGCACACTCCTATTACCTAATGCAGTCATGGGAAGGAAATCAGAAGATCTTGGTCTTCTGGAGGGCCACCTATCTTAATGTCTCTTTCTTTATAACTCTTTTTTGTAATCATTCATTTATGAAAACAAAATATGCTCACTGGAGGCCTGTTGTGTACTTGACAACATGTGAAGGCATCAGGAATTGAATAAAAAAAAATGTGGTTGCTTTATGGATTACACTTTATCGTAAGAGAAAACATCCAATATGACAGGAAGATGAGTAAAACAATTGGAATTTTTGATAAATTCTATGACAGAATCCAACTGATGTATGAGACAAAATTATAGGGATGAGAGATACTGGAACAGATGTGGAATGGAGTAAACCAGGTATTTTGGATCCTTTTCTTGTTTCCACAGGAATAAAAGCCTCCAACTCTAAGAAGGTTACTCAGTCATTCATTGGCCAGTCTAAACATAAGACAGAATAGTTTTGTCGTATAGTATAGGTGGACAGTGTGGCATGTCCTCAGCTATTGATTGGACCTTAGGGAAGTTCCAGGGCAGTTTTCAGCTGCAGCCTCTGAAATGGATGAGCTCAGGTGCCATAGGAGGCAATAGAGAATTGATTGCCAAAGAACACAAGCGTTAAGTAGTGGTACATGATATGGGTGGCATATTAGAATTACCTGAGGAGAGATTTTTAAACTCCTAGGACACTGGAAAAAAATGGTTCAAAATTTTCTAATTACTCAGGTACAATGTAGGTTGAATGTCAAGCCTTTATACTTTCAGGTGGCAAACCTAAACATATGTTTGTGTGTGTTTATGTATATGTGTATGTTTAGTGACAGCATATAATTTACTCAATATGTTTTGAACAGTCAGACCAAAGTTCTTTGGAAAACTGATCTGTTTCAAGAGGTAGAAGTAACTGCTGATTGGTGAATATAAAGAAGACTTATTGTTAGCAAACTTTTGGGCAAAAACAATCTTTGAAGAAGGACTGAAGATGCTTTAACTTCTTAATTACTATGTTCAGAATTGAAAACAATATTTTCCAAATCTATTCTATCTATAATACATTTGGTTTCCATTAAAAGTATAAAAATATGTTCAAGAGAATATGAACGTATTTATCCCATTTTCCTAAAATGTAAATATCTTTTTTTTTTTTTTTTTTTTTTTTTGCAAATGTGCAAGTGAAATGCAAACTGTCATTGAGAGGAGCATCCTTCTGAGGCACTAGCTAAAATGAAGAGATCTGAATTTACTGATGTTCATTCTCATTTTCTCTGACACATGTGTATTTTGTTATTACATTAAATCTTATTAATGGCTTTATATTTTATGATCACTCTCTATTGCTTTGTGAAGAAGATATTATCAAATGGACTTGGAAAACATCAGATATTTGCTATTATATCCAGAGTGTCCTTTAAAGTTTGTTACTAAAAGATTTTTGATAAAGATATATTGTCTAAGTCAGAGAATTTTAATGTGCTGATTTCAAATTTGATTTTATGCATCTATGAGAATTGAGCCAAAGGACTATAGGCGTTCTGAATACCAATACAATGTATTGTATATCTTTTGATTTTTTTCACAGTTTCAGTTTATTTTGAGAATGCTGTAAGTCCTTGTTTTCATTCAATATTGCATTACAGGTAACGATAGTAGCTATCAGAACATCTCTTTCTGAATATTCATGAAGCATTTTTTTTATTTTCCCTGGCAAGAGAATAAAGAGAAATATGCTATTGGAAAAGAGGCCTTGTTGAAACAGGTTAGGTGATTTAATAACAGTTTTCATGGACAAAGAATTTGCTATTCTCTTCAGTAACAAGAGAAAAATGTCACTGAAGACTTCTAGACCAAGAAATATGGTATGGAAAAGATAAAAGTACATCAGGGAGGCATTGTTTTTCCTTAATTTCTGAGAAGCAACTTAGAATACTTGAAAAACTATTTTGAGTACTTGATCTTTGAATAATATATATTTGGGTTGAAATTCATGCCTTGGCACTAATGAGATATGTAAACTCTGACAAATTATTCAATTTCTCTAAGTCCTTGTTTCCTCATTTGAACAATGGAAATAATGACATCAGCCTTTCAGGCTTGTTTTGAGGCTCTGAGAGAGCATCTGGCATATAGTTAAGATTAAGTAAATATTAGTTCCCTGCCTGCATGCTTTATTTAGTCCTTTGCCTGTTGGTAAGAAAAATAGCTGACAGTGATTGCAATAGTTCCATCACCTAACAATGCTATTGTCAGTGAGGCAGAGCCATCTAAATCCCTGGTCATTAGCATCAATTTCTTGTTCCATGAATCCATAGAGTGTTGTAGAATTGCTTTAGCCACCTGCTTGATATGCTACATCCCTATATTCCTTCTGTTAACTTTATTTTCTCTGCCTCTTTAGCCTTAAGCAATAAGAGAAATGGGGAGAAGCTAAATTTTTGTCTTGTAAAGAATGGTTCATTGTATCCACTTTTATGCTCAGATTCATCACACAGGGAGTGAAGGATTGGAATTCTGTTCAGTTTTGTGTTTGGGAAAATTTAAAGGACAGAAATGATCTAATGAACGAAGCAAAGTCATATACTAAAATGATAGCAAACCAATCTTCTGCATAAGGTAGTTAACATTTTGAAAACAATTTATTTGGCAGCACTATGGCATAGAATCATAAACCAAGTCAAACAAGATGAACATATGCACATTGTTGAGCTGAGTGGTGGAATGGTTCTTCCAGCAGCAACACACCTGTGTAACAACATAATTGTCAGATAAATAGCTCTTTTATAGCTAATTAGAATTGAGTTTGAGATACTGTTTTGAAGCTCCAGTCAAGGAGCACAGCGATTTGCACATCCTTGACTGAAGAATCATGTTCCTTAGAGCGGAAAAGGTCATTCTTGAATTGTCTTTTATTGTCATCACACCTGCTGATAAAAAGAACAGTCATGGAAATGGTTGCCTTGACCCTCAGCAAATAAGGATGGTCAATATCACTACCAGATAGCCCCCACGGGCACTCTCTTACTCAACTTTTCACAAAGAGAAATTCATTATTTAGTGAGCTAACTGTAGACTTTGAGCAAGGACTGGTATAATAGATTATAACATAAATTTGCTCACTCTTCTTGCTAAATACAGTCCATGGGATAGTTTCTGAGCTATGAAGAAAGCAGTTATGAAACACTCATTTTGCCTTTGATCTAAAGTCCTGATTCATATGTACTTTCAGTGTTTGAACGAGAAATTTAAGGAGCAGTGAAAAAAATAAGATAAGCAGAGGGGCTTTTAAGCACTATTGGTTTGAAATCAGTTGGCATTTAAATCTGCTCCACAAAGAAACAGTATCTTTATCAAAGCAATGCTAGCTCAGAGCTGAATCAGATGCAGCATGAATTAACTCTTGTTCTTTATGGTTTTCTTCATAAAGAGGACATACCAATGTTAGGGGAAAGAATGGGGGGGAAAGTCAAAGAAACATCTCCAAGTACACTGCCTCAAACTCTTTGTTTTACATTTCAAACAACTGAGAGAGTAACTGAGAATATATTGGTTTCTGTCAATTAAACTGCTTGGTTAATTAGTAACAAATTTGGGATGAGAATTCCTGTCTCCTCTTTTATACAGCAAAAGATCTTTCATACACTGGACTGCTACACTTTTAAAGACAACGAAAGAATAAACATTTTTGGCCTGGCGCAGTAGCTCACGCCTGTAATCCCAGCACTTTGGGAGGCCGAGGAGGGTGCATCACCTGTGGTCAGGAGTTTGAGACCAGCCTGGCCAACATGGCAAAACCCTGTCTCTAGTAAAATAAATAAATAAATAAATAAATAAATAAATAAACAAACTCAAAAATTAGCCAGGCGTGGTGGCACTCAGCTGTAGTCCTAGCTACTGGGGAGGCAGAGGCAGGAGACTCGCTTGAACTCAGGAGGCAGAGGTTGCAGTGAGATGAGATCGTGCCACTGCATTCCAGCCTGGGTGACAGGATGACACTCCGTCTCACAAAAAGAAAAACAACAAAACAACAACAATAAAATAGTTTTTCTTAGTACATACCTTGTGAAATATTTTTAGCCAAGCACTTGAACAGAATGAAAGGTAAAAACCTTTCATAGTCAGTACAAAAATAAGAGAAAATTTGGAGGATTATTCTAAAGAGAGGCTATTCTGTTACCCAAAATTAAAGAATCCACGTATGATTCAAGAGTATCCTGTTTTTCTTCACACGTTCCACAAATACACTATTCTTTGAAAACTGGTTACACCTGAAAAATATTACTTATCCAGACAAAATCATAACTACTCAAATAGCATGTTTTGCTTACTAATATATCATGGTTCATCTCCACTTATTTTTATGTTAGTCCATCATAAAACAGTTTTAAATACTTGTGGCTATAAAAATTGTAGGTCATAAATTCTGCCTTCAATTGACAGCCTCTAAAATTCGAATTTTAATAATATAATGCTGACATAAGGGAAACAAAAACATATTACGACTTTTTTGTGGGAAGACTACCCTCTTGTGGCTATAATTGGTACTTCCACTGTCTCCTTTTTTCAGGTCTGGATTCCTACAATGAGACTTGGAATAGTCTTGAGAGCTAAAAATGACCTTAACAACAGTCTTAGAAATAACCTACTAATATAGTTTTATTTTTCAGATATTAAACTTGATTACTGAGTGTTGAGTAACATTGGCTTACAACTCCATTGAGATTCTGTAGCTTTAAAAAACAGAACACTCATTAATCATTTAATATTTGGAGTTGTATATCATCTTCACTAACCTATTATAGCATTTATTAACTCTTAGATTTTAAAGCCATAAACTTATTGAGCATGTAACTTTACAACGCATGCCCACATTAGCCTCCTTAGAGCTACAAAAATATCAATATTAGCTATTACTTATTTCAGCTGTTATAAACTGCTCAGAAGGTCACGAATTAAATTACAGATTTTATGTGAGTTGAAAATATAAAATAAAATTATCTATTTTTCTATTCAAATCCAATGATACTTTAGAATACTTAGTGAATAATAGTTTCTTATTACTAAATGAAGAAGTAATAACTAAGCCAGAATAAGTCAGGGAGTTCCTCAGTATCAATTTAAACCATGTTGCAAATTTGAAAATTTGAGGCCTCTGTAACACCTAATTTGGACCAATTATTACACTGGTAAAGAAAAATGCTATTTTCTTGCAGTCTGTTCACTACTGAGAATATGGCTGGTCTATTTGTGCCCAATCTCCTGTGGTGGCTATGGCTTCATGTGGTGGCCCCTGCTTCCCTTGTAGCTACAATCTATGTGCATTTACATTGATGAGAAAAAAAAAAAAAAAAAAATCAGAAGTAGTGAAGGTAGGATAAAAGGTACATATGGACTACCTTTAAGTGCCAAAGGATCTCAAACTTTTATTTTTGTTCTCAGAACTATTCATGCATCCCCATGGGAGGAGTATACTTACTCAATCCTAGACGTTGGGTTTCACAACATGAGTGACTTCGGATAACAGGACGTCTTCAGACACAGCAGTGGTTAAATTTGCAACGTGCTTGTGAATGTCTGTTTACTCATTTGCTTTTCTGTCATGATCATCAAAAAAGCATGCTTAGCTTCTCCCGCTGGTCCCAGGAAGAGGAAGGACAGGTAGAGTAGAGCCTGCGTCTGAACCAAGTTCAGCCTGGATCCATTGACCCTGAATTCACAGAATTCTGAGCTAAATAAATGCTTAGTATTTTATACTGTTGAGATGTGCATGTGTGTATGTGTATGGGTGTGTGTGTTTTGTTTCTGTTGTTGAACTGTGTAAGTTGGTCATTTTTGATAGTGACAATTTTCCTTTTCCGCGTGGTAAACATCTGATTCACAGTCATATAGAGGTAGTGCTTACATAGTAGTTCAATCATTTCTCTTCTTCAAAATCTTTATGAGGCTCACTATTTTGCTTTTTGAGATCAAATAAGTTTCACTTTCTCTGAGTGCTCTTTCTGACTACTTGTAAGGAATATCTTTCACCAAATAAATATTTATATAATCCATTCATGTATTGCCTTCCCAATGAGTAATATTTTTATTGGTCTTATTAATCTATCCGTAAGGCCCAATCAAATGTAAATTATATGAGGGTAAGAATCCCATGTTGTTGATTCCTGCTACATCTCCAGTCTCCACTTCCTAGAATTCTCTCATTAAATATTTTTGAATGAACAAATGAATGATTCATTCAGTCTATTAATAGATCAATCAGTTCCATCACCTGATTTGGATAACTCCTACTTCAAACATCACCTTTTAAAAAAAAATAAGTCCTCATTAGTTTTAATTAACACTATAACTGTTCTTTAAATTCACCTGTGTGTCAACTGTCAACGATTCCCTAGTTAACTAGTAACAAATTATTCTCATTTGACTTGCAGCTCCATACTCTAAATCAGGCAGTTTTATTCATATACTTTATGTGAGTTGAAAATATAACATAAAATTATCTATTTTTCTGAACATACATATATATATATATTCAATTTTTTTCAACTATTTCCATCACATTTATGTTCCTTCTCCATCTAATTATATTAAATGTACAAGGTAAGAATTCTCATTAACCTTTACATCAAGCTTATATTTTTAAAATCAGAAACCTAAAATTATTTCATCATGATTTCTGATATTCCTTACATGGGAGATTATGAATCAGTCCTTACAACAAGGCGTGGATGACTTGAAGACAGAAAAAGTTAATTGCCAATATTTTGTATTTATTGACTTAACAGTGAATATTTATTATAGTACTGGATGTAACTATACATAAGACTCAGATCACATCCTCAAGGCCTTGCAGTCTTGCATAGGAGATAAGTACTGATTATTCTGAAGAAGTAAAAAATTTGGAGGGGAGTTAAGGTAGGTCTTATGAAGAACATTACATAAATGCAGTAATTACGATTCAAACTTCTCTGGAGGTTTATGTGACTCCATTGTTTAAAGGAAACTGTATTGCTGGAAGAGTACATGAGCATTAGTTTTAGTAGTACTCTAGACAAAAAAAATGAACACAATAATAAGCAGAAGGAAACTGTTACACAATCATTGGTTTGTAGACCAGAATTTGAATGAATGTCATTGTACCTGAGGGTGTGATACTATGTCTTGTGGATAAAAAATTGTAATTGAGGGTTTTCTATTGCTATTATTATTACCACCAAAGCAATTGTTTTCAGTAGTATTTCCAGATAAATAAAATAGCTAACCCTTATTTGTAATGATAATAGACAAGAAAAAAAGCATATGCTTTGAAAATATGTGCTATCTACACCCTTTCCTCCATATCTCTCAACATATTACTTGTGAAGAAACAAGAAGAAGGTGATCATCTACAAGCAGGGAGAGAGGCCCTTAGAAAAAGCCAGCCTACTAATACCTTGATTTCCGGTTTCTAGCCTCCAGAACTGTGAGGAAATTAATTTGCTATGGTAGCCTTAGCAAAATAACATAATATTTAATAACTATGTTTCCAAAGTCATATTTTTAAACAATGAAGCAAAGTTAAACATTAGAGAATAGTTTTTCAGAACATATAATGCACTAGCATTCATTATGAATCTCTAAAAGATCAAGTACTATCTTTTTAATTTCTAAAATTTATTTAGCCATGCTACATTTTTTTTTTTTTTTTTTTTTTTGTAATGAAACACTGATTCACCTCTCATATGACAGAATGAACCACTGAAAGTAATTAGGTAACTGTTCCTTCATAATTTTGTCTTGAATGGTGCCATTCCCACAAGTTTCCAAATATAATTTATGTGTTATAGACAACCAAATCTACATCTCTATGATCTCTGTCTTGAACTCAAGAATTGGATATATTAATTCTTTAGTATTGCTTTCTATATATTGCTACTTGGATATGCTGAAGAAAAGTGTAATCTAAATTGAACTAACATTTTATTTTTTCCTGACATCTAACTCAAGCTTTCTTAAGTCTACTGAGAGTTAGTCGAACTGTGAAGTTATTGGCACAGTCCTCCAGACGGCCAAGTATGTTCATGACGTCCGACTCTAACTTCAAGAAGTTGAGTTCCAACTATAAAGTCAGAGGGAAGTTCACGTAAGATCACCCTATATTATGACACCAACTGTAAGTTCAAGAGTTTCCCCAAATTATTCTCAGGTTCGATAATTTTCTTTACAAAGACTGATGAATTCTTCAAAAATTCATTAGTTTGGAAAGACAGGACTCACTAAAACCTATCAGGCTAGTGGCTACACTTATTACAGGAAAAGGATACATTAAAAATCAGTCAAAAGGCCGGGTGCAGTGGCTTACGCCTATAATCCCAGCACTTTGGGAGGTCGAAGCAGGTGGATCACGGGGTCAGAAGTTCGAGACCAACCTGGCCAACATAGTGAAACCCTGTCTCTACTAAAAATACAAAAATTAGCTGGACATGGTGGTGTGAGCCTGTAATCCAAGCTACTCAGGAGGCTGAAACAGGAGAGTCTCTTGAGCCCAGAGAGAGAGCAAGACTCCGTCTCAAGGAAAAAAAATAATATCTCTCTCTCGAGGAAAAGAAAAAAAAATCAGTCAAGGGAAGGAACACAAAGGGTGCAGTCTGGAAGTGTTCCCAAAGCAATGCTTCTATCATTCTGAAGATGTATTATCCTCCAGCCATTGATCTGAAATGACATGCATAAGACATTATGAACCTGTGAAGCTCACCTGAACTTCGGTGTCTCAAGTTTTATTAAGAGTTTATTATCTATCTACGATCAATTGATTTATTGTATATGTACTTGAACTCAATATTCAAAAACTCCTGTGCAGAGATTGTACTGATATGATGTGACTCCAGGAAACCCTGAGTTCATGAGTTCTGAGGTTACCTTCCAGGAGCGTCAATAATGGCATTACAGCTCTTTTGGCAATTACACATTCCTGACTACACAATGCCCCATTTGATGATACAGTGTTCACCTTGGCTCTCTGTTTAACTCATTAACACACAGAAATGCCAAGATTCTTGCTCAAATTGAGATATTTGCAACTGTTTTTATTTCACATATAAAATCTCAGTATTGCTAGTTAGCATAAGCTTTAATCCTGTCATGCTTAATGATTTCCCAGATCCCTGACACATTACTTCATCTCCTTTTTTGTTGTTAATACATAACTTTAATCAAATCTTACAACTTTCCTAAAGCTCTTGTTTTCTCACCTGTTAAATAGAGATAATTATCTTTGGCAGGGATAAAGGCTTTATCAAAAGTTTTCAAACTTTGCTCCATTTCCTCTTTTTTAATAGATTCAGTGAAAAAATAACAAAAGAAATGCTGCAAAATTTTGCCAACTTAGCTTTCCTCCTACAAGTTATGGTACCATCTCAAATATCCTTTTTGACTCTTCTGGGAGAGAAGAGAAAAGGGGACTGTGTTTGTCAGCAGCAGACTGAGTGTCTTAAACTACAGAAATTTATTTTCTCACAATTTTGGAAGCTGGAAATTCATTATCAGGGTGCTGGTCAATTCATTGCTGGCAAGGGTTATTTTCTTGGCTTGTGGACATACACCTCCTTGTTATGTTTTTACATGGAGTTTCCTCAGTGTGTGCACAGGGAGAGAGAAAGGAAGCTCCGTGGTGTCTTTTCTCATAGAGACACTAATTCTATCAGATCAGGGACCCTCCCTTCAGGCCTCATTTAACTTTAATTACTTCTGTAGAGTTCTCATCTCCAAATACAGCTACACTGGGTGCTAGGGCTTCGACATATGAATCTGAGGAGGCACATTTATCCATAACGGAGGTCATGACACAGCAATATGTTCAGTAAAGATTCATCATACTATGGTCTACTGGCTGCAGAATTACATAGTCAGTAATCTTCTAGCTGACACCTCATGGGCAGAAGAGAAAAACAGTAAGCTTAAGGAAGAAATGCAACAAAGAGGATCTTTACTGCTTTTGCAAATATCTCGGCCTCCCATGCCCCTCATTTTCCCTTTTACTCAATTGATGAAAGCCCAATACTGTTTATACTGAGCCATCTGCTGATTCACGTTGATCTACAGCAGCTGAAGGGTACTGGAGAAAAATTACAGAGCTGTGCTTGCTAATTTCACAGCAATACTGCTTGATCATCATATCACTCCTTTAGGAAATTCCCTTTCCCATTCTCAAGAATGACTACACATTTCATTGTCCACTAAATCTTCAAAAAATGTCTTCCACTAAATCTTCAAAAAATGTCTTGCCCATTTAGTATCAGTGAATGAATTTGTTACATAATTCCTACAAAAGTGCATACAACACTACATAAATTAATTAACTTAATGACAGTTTTGCGTACCTGCTTGTACTTTGTGATAATGAAGTGCTCCTGCTTCTATATAAGGCCCGGTTCCCATATGCTGTTGTACCCTAAAGGACTTCACTTTTTCAATTACGCCTTTCTCTTCTACATGCTTAATTAATCTTTTCTCCCAGTCACAGTTCGTAAACACGTCTTGGTATCACTAATTTTAAAGAAATACACTAATGAACAAATCAAATATTTTGCTTTCTTTTTAATCCTCCACTAATCTCCTGCTCGAATTATCTTCTCTCCTTTATAGGAAACATATCAACAAAATTGTCTACACTCACCCTTTTTACTTCCTCACTTCTCATTAACTTTTCAGCACACTCTTCTAAATTAGTAAACGTCACCAATAACCTACGTCTTGCCCAAATCAATGATCATGTTTACATTTAGTGGTTTTTTTTTTTTTTGAACTTTTTTTTTTTTTTGCTTGTTTGTTATTGGTTTTGTTTTTGTTTTTGAGATGGAGTCTCACTCTGTCGCCCAGGCTCAAATACAATGGTGTGATCTTGGCTCACTGCAAGCTCTGTCTCCTGGGTTCATGCCATTCTCCTGCTTCAGCCTCCCGTGTAGCTGGGACTACGGGCACTGCCACCACACCCGGCTAATTTTTTTAGTAGAGATGGAATTTCACCATATTAGCCAGGATGGTCTGGATCTCCTGACCTCGTGATCCACCCACCTTGGCCTCCCAAAGTGCCTGGATTACAGGTGTGAGCCACCCTGCCCGGCCACAATTAGTGTTCTTAACTCCTCAGCAGTTTAGTGTTTGCCACTCTTTACCCCTCAAATACAGAAATCTCTAGACTTTTTGATATTACCTAAAGCTTATTTTATTTCTCCTTCACTTGCTGCTCTTTGTCACTGTCCTTGATTATTTCTTTCTCCATTGTCTGGCCTCTAAATGTCAGATTACGGCATGGGCTTGGTTCTGAAACTTTTTCTTGTCTGACAAACTTTTTTCTTCATAAATAATCATGTCAGTTTCCTTATTTTTAAATGCCATTTATTGACCCATAAATCCTAACTAAAAAATTCTAATCTAGTATTCTCTCTTGACTTATAACCTTTTAATAACATCTCCAACTAAAAGACATTCAATGATTTAACTGTCCAAAATGTAACTACTAATTTATCTCTCTACATTTGTTCTCCAAGTTTCCTTGCCACTGTAAATGGTATCAACATACATTCTTACCTTAGCAGTCATCATAGTGTCATCTTTCCTCTTCACAATCTATAACCAATCTATCCGTAAGTCGTCTAAGTTCCATTGCTGAATTATATCCTGAATCCAACCATTTCTCACCAATTCCAGTCCTTTCAAGTTTTGAATCTCTAACTCCTGGATTACCGAAACAGACCATTAATGGTTTCCCTGGCTCTACCCTCAACTCTCTTCGGCTTTTCCACTCCCAGCACTGTAGCCCATTCATTGCTCAGCAGCCATCACGTGGTTTTTAGCACATCATGTAATCTTCCTGCTTATGCTTCTTTTGTGGCTCTCCATGGAAAACAGAATAAAATCCTAGGAGGTCCTACTGAACTGGCTTTTACTACCTTTCCCTGCTTCGTTGATCCATTTCATTTAGCAGCACATTTCAGCCACTGCCACAGTGATCACCACACCCCTACCTCCTATTTCTCAAAAGCACTAAATGCCTTTTATTTTTCTCAGTGATATTACACTAGATTTTATTTGATTGCGACTACCTGCCTCTACACTTGTGGTTACTATCCACCTCTTATCCTATTTTAGTTTCTTCATATGTATTTAATTTCTGTATTGCTATGGTTTTGTTGTGTCCCTCAAAAAACATGTGTTAAAAACTTAATCCCCAATGCAACAGTGTTGGGTGGTGGGGCCTAATGGTAAGTGTTTGGGTCACAAGCACTGCACCCTCGTAAATGAATTAATATTGATTATAAAAGCTCTGAGGCTGCACATTCAATCTGTTGCTCTAGCTCCTGCCCTCTCTTGACCTGCCAACTTTCACCAAGTGATGATGTGATGCAATGATCTTCACTAGATGTCAGTGCCATTATTTTGCACTTCCTACCCTCCAGAACCAAGAGCCAAATAAATTTCTGCTCATTATAAATTACCATGTCTGTGGTATTCTGTTATAGCAGCATAAAACAGACTAAGACACACATCATCCTCTTTTATTTTGTTTTATTATAATCCGTGACTAGAACCTTGCTGCCCAACACTGTAACCATTACCCACACGTGATCATTGGGCACTTAAAATGTGGTTATCTCCTGTTGGTAAATGCTATTAGTATAAAATTCACGCCAAATTTTGAATACTTGCTATAAAAGAATGTAAAATATGTGAATAATTTTTTTCTTAGCTAGATGTTGAAGTGATAATACTGTGGATATATTTGTTTAAATCAAATATAATGTTATACTTCTTACCTATTTCATTTTACTTTTTATCATAGCTTATAAAAATGTTAAATTATATGGGTGCCTCTAATTAAGTTTCATAGGTTGACAAAGAAATGGTTATAATAATCTATGCCTATTTGGTGAAGAAAATCAAGAAGAGAATGTGTTTAATCAGACAGAAAGGAAAAAGATAGAATTTTAAAACTTGATAAAAGGATTGAGAAGTTTATATGTGAGCATAACTAATAACACCAGTCTAGGAACATTAAAATAAGACAAGAAAAGACAACTTATACAGCTCAATATGAAATCAACTTCTAAATTTTCAATAAGCATAATAGCATAGCATGTATTTGGTATAGGAAAAAATATATGATGAAAACTCTAAATAATAGAAATGTATCTATGTAAAATTAACTAGGTTATGAGAAAAATAACTCTTTAAATATAGAAGAAAAGTGGTTATTCAGTACATTAACTTAGAATTGTTGCTTAAAAGGGGGAAAATGCAAAAAAATAACTGTAGAGGTGTGTAACATGTTTTAACAGTGAAAATCTTTAGCTGAGTAGAGAGTTAGTGATTTTAGAAAATCTGCCCTTTCTGGCATTTTCTTACGTTTTCTACAGAGTACATGCTATTTTATTGTTAAATATGTATACTTTATTTCATATGTTTATAATGTATATGCAGTATATATTTTTAGAAAACAAAATAGCAATTACTAGGCAATATTAGGCACATAAAAACAACAGCTAATGAAGAAAAAACAATTTTATGTCTATTAAATTTAGTAAAGGCCTAAAAATTTATCACCTTTAGTCTAGTCTCTACATTTTTAATGGACATTAATAATAATAATTGACACTTATGGATGTGTGTGTGTCCCGTTTCTTACAGTGCCAAAAATATCTTTTATCTGACCCATATATATTATGGTTATTAATCCCTTGTCAGATGAATAGTTTGCAAATATGTTTTTTTTTTTTTTTTTTTTTTTTTCCATTCTATGGGATTATGGGATGTCTTTTCACTTTGTTGATTACTTCCTGGGCTGTGCAGAACTCATTCTCTTATTTTACATAACAAGATCCAGAACCAGAAAACAACGACAACTATAATAATAACAATAATACTTGAGCTTGCAATTACCTGGAGCAGCAGCTTTAGTTCCTTCCTTCCTTCCTTCCTTCCTTCCTTCCTTCCTTCCTTCCTTCCTTCCTTCTTTCTTTCTTTCTTTCTTTCTTTCTTTCTTTCTTTCTTTCTTTCTTTCTTTCTTTCTTTCTTTTTCTTTCTTTTCTTTCTTTCTTTCTTTGTAACTATGTGTACTTTGTTCCCTAAGACATTCTGTACTTTGATAGAACTGTTCCTGCTTAAAAAGGCAAAGAATCCTCTTAGCAATAAATTTAATGGTGATCATTAGATAAGGAATATTATGTGGCATAATGGAGAATGCATTTAGCAAGTCTTGTGAGGTACAGTGAAGTTTTTCCTTAATAGTTTATTTTTATATTAGACTTTTATCAAAGCAGAGAGTCTATCAATCTCAAGTTTTGAAAAAGCATTCTTTGTTTCAATTGCCTTTCTTATACATATGTATATGCATTTTATGTAGATATACATGAAAATATATATATGTATATATGAATATGTGTTTCATGTAGCTATACAGGTACATATGTACATATCTACATTTATGTAGACATATGTATATATTTGTATATAACCATAGATATATATGTATTGTACAAGAACTTTCCTTGGATAAAACTTTTATATATGGCATTATTTTAGAGTAAATATAATCTTAACAAAAGCATTTTGTTTCTACCTATGTCCTCCCAGTATCAATCATCTCTATATTTTCTTTGCTGAGTAAAAGAATAACCTGCTGCAGCTTGCCATTCATCAGTTTCCTGAAATGAAACTTATTAGAATAAGAACATGATGAATTTTCCCATTTCTGTATGTCCAATCAGTCTGTTCATTGTCTGAGAGTGCACCCGAGGACTAAAGATGTCAGTTGTGTCTCTCCAGGTTCTTCCAGTAGCCTATTGCTTCATTCCAGCTGCTGCTTTGCATTTGAAAACTAAATCAGCCTCGACATTTCATTGTCTTTTTGATCTTGGGTTTTATGATAATGAGATTTTGGCTACAGAAATCATCATTCGGAGAATTCAAACAGATTTTAGCACCTGTTAGCAGGTGTTAAAAAATAAGAATCTCGCTTAATTTCTCCCATTCTTTTGATTTAACTCATCTTTAATTAAAAACATTTTGTCATGAAAAGAGCTCTAGAAAATGAAGAAAATCATTATGCACTTTTATTTCTGTTTTATTATTATATCTGTCTTGAATTGCCAATTCTCAATTTGTCCTTCTCCAAAATGGGGAAAGAAGATGGAATAATTAGTGTTTTGCTGAGTCACCAGATGAACATTTCTGTAGTAATAAAAATAGCCAGAAATATATTTAACCTAATAATGTCACTGATGCAGTGAAAATAAGAGAGGTCCATGGAGAGTGAAAATAAGAGAGTCCATGGAGCAGCGTCCATGCCCAGTTTAAGGGTTCATTACCAGAACTGTTACAAAAAACCGTATCATGTTCTGTTTTTAATCATCTGAACAAAAGAAGTGGTTAGGCTTAACGATTTCCAAGGCTGCTTTTGTAGCTAAAATAATATATATCAATGTTAGAAACTTGTATTTAAAAGTTTTTGAGCTACACAAATACCTGGTGTGTTATGATTATTATTTATGAAAGATCCCGATAAATAAAATTTTGCTGAACTTATTGACTATGGGAAAATTAAGGCTCCTATTTTGTCTGTTTTTTAAATGTTGAGTGAATAGTTTTTCACCAGAATTGCAATACAAAAGTATATATAATAGGATTTAAAAATTATGAACTTTTAAATATATTCAATACATCTTCCATAAATGAAGTAATAAAACACTTCTTTCTTTTTAATGCTTAATTTATTAGAAACTTGGAAACAAATATCAAATTTACAAGTACATCTAAAGATACATAACTGTGTTTTGAAAAACGCTCTGATCTAAGAAATCTTCAAATTGGAAGTCTATTGGGGTCTATATGACCACATTTACTTTGGCTATACAAGCCTGTTCAAAGGTTCCCTACATCTTTGTTTACACGATTTGCTACTACTTCCCCCTGTCTTTCAGAGTTGTCTCTCAGACTTCTTTACCGATTCTTTAGACTTCAGTTTTCAGCTTTCTTTTCTCATTCTTCTTATTCTGTAAAAGATATTGCATTTCATTCATTCAAATAACTTTAATTGTTACTACTTACAAAATAGCCTGAATTTGGCATTCTATTCAAGCTTCTGAAGCCATCCAGAATATACCACTTCGGCATAAGGATTATTTTAAGCCAAAGATACTTGAAAAACAGAAGATTTAAACAGAGCGTTCTAATCTACTATTTTTTCTTGCCTACAGGAGATAAAAACTCCCATTTTAAAGTCACCTTCCCTGTGCCAGGAGAAAAGAAACATTCTTCTATGGGGACTCATAGCTGAGAAAATTCTATACAAAAAGACTATGCTAAAATAATTTTAATCTTCCTTTAGCTTCTCCAAATAATTTAGTTACTTTTCTGTAATCCCCTCTCTTTGATCAATCTAATAGAAAATCATATGGATTTTCCCACTTCTTTGGGTCTTCATTTCCTTATGAGGGCTTCTATGTCACATAAAACTTAATATTAAATTGGTATTCTTTTGTCCTTGTAATCTATCTCATGCCAACTTAATTTGGGGGCCAAGTCAGGGACCCTAAGAGGGTAGCAGTAAAGTTGTACCTCTTGTAGTTACTTGATATCTGCTTTAAGTCTTTATGGCTGATTTCAGGGTAAATTTGAGTACAAACTTCAGATTCCTTTGTCACAAAACAGGGAAAAGAACATATTTGCACAGTGCATTTAAGTATTAGGACAAGAATTATACCCCTAACATTTGAGAATGGTTGAGAAATAGTGGATATTATCCTCAAGAGGAAAAGAGTTCTAAAGATGTAACAGCAATATTCAAACATTTAAGTAAATGGTTTTAAGAGGAGAACAAAGCATGTATTCCTCTTAAAAGTGCTTTTAAAACTGGAACGAGAATAAGAACTATATCGAATTTATAATTTTTCATCATATTAACATATTGTGAAATTTAAGGTGCTAATAAAATGACTCAGAAGATTTTTGTTGTATTGATTATTGAAAGTGGGCATAGATTTAAAGAGTTTGAGATACCTGACATATGCTATTGAAAGACGAACTTAAATTTTCTACACCTGGTGAAAGTTTGTACCTAAAATCTATGTTTGGAAACTACAATGAATAAAATTTTTATGAGTAAAATTATAAATTCTCTAACAATCTAAATGTTTAATACATTTTATTGGATATATTTGGAGCACCGTCTTTTATAAGAATAGTAATCCAAATGCAAGACTATATCACTTTCTGTATTATACAGACTGTTACTACCCGAGAAACTATGAAAAAGCAGAGGTGGTGATTCCCATTACACTATATTCTCATTGAAAATTTCTTTTTTTGATATCTGCAAAAGACAGATGAGTCTTGGGAGAAGAGAAAAGCAATGTATATCATACCAGATGGTATCTTCCATTGCAGCTGTGGTTCCAGATGTGGTCTTTTTATTGGACTAAATAAATATAGTCTCTGGAAATTGTTATTCAGCTATTATAACTACTGTGTGATAGACCATTATTGTAATGGCCTCTAATAAATCACCTCTCTCTCTATCTATTCACTAATCTAATGTCTTCATTCATTAACGCTGGGCTTAGCCATGTGACTTACTTCCGCCAATGGGATTGTAGCAAAAGTGAACCAAGAGGCTCAAAGAGTGCTCGTACAATAGGGCTGTACTCTTTTACTTGTTGCTTTTGGAAATTATTAACAATGCAAAGAAGCATTGGCTAGTCTGTTGGAGACAGGCAGCCAGACAAAAGCTAGAATCAATTTTCAGACATTTGAGTGATGCCTTCTTTGATCATTTAATCCTGATCAAACTGGCAAATTGCTGGAGCCACATAAAGACTTCAAGTAGGACAGAGAAAAGTACAAAACTTAGCCCAGCTAAAATTACTTGCCCACAGGATTGTAAGCTAAATAAAATGACTGTTGTTTTAACTTTTGGGAAAGAGAATGAAGGAGGCCAAAGAGAATGAAGGCTGCCAAAGAGAATGAAGGAGGCCAAAGAAAAATGCCATGACCAATTGCCAAAAGACACAGGCTGACTTCTATAACAGCTACTACTTGTAAGTCTGAGTCCAATGCAAAAATAAGATGTTTTAAGAATAATAATTAAAGGTCAAGCGTGGTGGTTCACACCTGTAACCCCACACTTTGGGAAGCTGAGGCATACAAATCACTTGAGGCCAGGAGTTCAAGACCAACTTGGCCAACATAGTGAAACTCTGTCTCTACTAAAAATATAAAAATTAGCCAGGCATGGTGATGCATGCCTGTAGTCCTAGCTACTTGGGTGGCTGAGGCAGGAGAATCACTTGAACCCGGGAGGCAGAGGTTGCAGTGAGCCAAGATCGTGTCACTGAACTCTAGCCCGGGTGACAGAGCAAGATTCTCTCTCAATAATAATAATACAGAAATCAATAAGATCAGATATCATATCTTTAACAAAATGAGGAATCAGCAAAAAACAATACATATTAAGGGGTAAAGCCAATTTTATTAATTTTCTAGGTCTGCTGTAAAAAAGTACTACCAACTTAGTGAATTAAAATAATGGAAATGTATTGCCTCTGAGTTCTGGATGTCAGAAATATAAAATCAGGATATCGGTAATGTTCCATGTCACTCTTCCACCTTTTCATGATGGTGTGTAATTTTTGGCATTCATTGGCTTGTAGATTCATCACTCCAATCTCTGATTTTAACTTTATATAGTGTCCTCTCTGTGTATTCACATGGCCATTTTCTCTTACAGACAGAATTAAATTTGAACTTGAGGCCCAATCTACTCCAGTATAATCCCATCTTAAATAATTACATTTATTAATACAATAATCATATTACCAAATAAGATCACATTAGGAGGTTCTGCAGGTTAGGACTTCAACATACATTTTTTTTTTTTTTTTTTTTTGGGCAGGGGAGTGGCACGATTCAACTCATATAACCATTCTATAAACTAACTCAGAAATTGTACAGTTAAAGATTTAGTAGAGTCACATTTTAAACATTAATTATTACTATATCATATATATTTAAAAATGTATGGGAAAGATTAAACATGTTAGTCAAGATGAAGAGGATATGTTTAAAGGATTACAAGTGAAAAATGAGATGTAAAAATCTAATGTGAGAGAAAAAAATACAGGGAATTCACTTTATGGTAAATTACCTGTTGCAAAAAAAAAAAAAAAAGAGTGAACTTGATGACCAAAGAAATTATCTAAAATGAAACTTAGAAAGTGTCTAAAATTAAAATAATATATCATCAGTTTGGAAACAACTTCAAGTAGAAAAACACACATGTTTTTGGAGTCACCAATTTATACAGATGAAATGGGCATAATTATGAAAATATTCTAGAAAATAGTAGCCAAAAATTTTTAGATGCCAGTGAATCTTTAAAACCACTGTCAGTCATTTTAGGCTGCTCTAGTAAAGCACCATAGGCTGAGTGGCTTATAAATCATAGACATTTATTTCTCACAATTCTGGAGGCTGCAAGTCTGAGATCAGGATACCAACATGGTTGGTTTCTAGTGAGGGCACTCTTCCAGTTGTAGACTGCTGATTTTGCATTGCATCCTCATGTAGTAGAAAGACAGCAGGCTAGCTCTCTAGCTTCTTCTTATGAGATAGTCACTCATGTTATTCATGAGGGCTTCACCATCATGATTTCATTACCTCCCAAAAGTCTCACCAGTAAACACCATCACAATGGGGATTAAATTTCAAAATGTAAATTTTTGTGATATACAAAAATTTAGTCTCTAATAATCACTTGCCCAAGAAACTCAATAAACCCAAAAGAAGAACAAAAACACATAGCAATCTACACCAAAGCATAAGCAAGTTGCTCCAGCTTAATAAACAGAAAATCTTAAATGCAAGCAAAGAAAAAAATAAAAAGCACCTTATATGCATCAAAACAAGGATTTGTTGTTTAAAATAATACAGGTTGGTGTGGTGGCTCATGGCTGTAATCCCAGCACTTTGGGAGGCTGAGGCGGGTGGATCATCTGAGGTCAGGAGTTTGAGACTAGCCTGGTCAACATGGTAAAATCCTGTTTCTACTAAAATTACAAAAATTAGTCGGGCATGCTGGCATGCGCTTGTAATCCTAGGATTACAATGCCTCAGGAGTCTGAGGCAGGAGAATTGCTTGAGCCTGGGAGGCAGAGGTGGAGTGAGCCAAGATCACCCCGCTGAACTCCAGCCTGGGCACAGAGTGAGACTCCATCCCAAGAAGAAAATAATTAAATAAATGAAAATAAAACAATACAAATAAGATTTCATGTAATGCTAACCACAATGATAAATATAAAAGGTAATATTATATTTTGGGTTCGTAATTCCTCCTTTTTTACTATTTCATTAGAAAGATAAAAGTGTTAAACACTAATTATAAGTCAATGCTAATGGACAAACATTGGATAAAATGTAATTTATGACAATAACCACATAAAGGGGCATGGAGCTAGATAGAAACAGAGTGAATGTATTCTGTTTAAGCTAAATTGGTTTCAATTAAAACTAGACTGGTATAAATTTGGTATGATAACTGCAATCTCCATGGTAACCACTAAAATAAAAATTTAAAAAACAGAAAAAATAATAAAAGAGGAGTCAAATGGTACAGTGGAAAAATTCAATCAAACATTTAAAAAAGTGGTATTGGACAGATTCAATGCAATTCCTACCAAAATCCAAATGTCACTTTCAACAGAAGTAGGAAAAAATATACTAAAATACACATGAAATTTCAAGAGACTCCAAGTAGCCAAAATAATCTTGGAAAAGAAAAACAAAGTTAGTCAATCTATACTTCCCAATTTCAAAACTTACTATAAAGCTAGAGTAACAAAAACACTGTGGTAATGCCATAAGGATAAACATATCAACAAGCAGAACTGACTTGACAGCCTAGAAATAAACCTAGACAAATTAATTTTTGATAAGAAAACCAAGGCCACTCAGTAGGGAGAGAAATCTTTTCAACAAATGATGTTAAGATAACTGGATAATCACATTTAAAAAAAAAAAAAAAAAGTGATTGGGGCCAGACGCAGTGGCTCATGCCTGTAATCCCAGCACTTGAGGAGGCCAAGGCGGGAGGATCACAAGGTCAGGAGATCGAGACCATCCTGGCTAACACGGTAAAACCCTGTCTCTACTAAGAAAATACAAAAATATTAGCCAGGCGTGGTGGTGGGTGCCTGTAGTCCCAGCTACTCAGGAGGCTAAGGCAGGAGAATGGCCTGAATCCGGGAGGTGGAGCTTGCAGTGAGCCAAGATCATGCCACTGCACTCCAGCCTGGGTGACAGAGTGAGACTCCATTTCAAAACAAAACAAAACAAAAAAAAAAATGTTGTTGGACTACTACTTCACATGTACACAAAAAAATTGACTCAAAATGGATTAATTATCTAATTATATGAACTAAAACTATAAAACTAATAGAAGAATACATTAAAATAAATGGTTACCCTCTCATATTTGGGAATGACTTGCCAATTCAACAACAAAAGCATAGGTAACAAAACAAAAAATGATAAATTAAGCTTCATCAAATTTTAAAACCAGTGTGCATCAAAAGACACAATAAAGAAAGTAAACGTGAGATAAGATATGTGTAATATATATATATATATTTGATAAGGGTTTAGTATTCAGAATATATTAATAACTCTTGCAACTCAGCAACAAAAAGGCAAGTATTTCAAATAAAAATATACAAAGAAATCAAATAGACCTCACTCCAAAGGAAATATACAAATAAACAATGAACACATGAAAAGATGTTTATCATCATTGGTAATTAAAAGAACACAAATCAAAACCACAGTAAGTTACTACTTTACACCTGTTAGCAAAAAAGTGACTAAGGCAGGAGTATCAATCAATAGATGTTTATTGAACTAAAGTTTCAGGCTGCACCTGGGAAAAACACATGTCACATTTGTTACCTGTGCTTTTCCATATATGGTTTGGGAAACTCAGTATACAAAGGGGAAAGAATGAGCAGTATAGAGAAAAGGGAGAGAGAAGACAGTGAGGCAAATGGTTACTTTGTAGTAAGGATCTAATAAGTGCTCAGTGAATCTACATTTTATATAAGATAAGGGAAAATGAACAGAGAAAGTAGAAGAAAAAGTCAACTGTGCTTCCATCTCGATGTACACAGAAGGATGATTTCTGATCCTGTCCTTGTTCTGTATCTGTGAAGATAAGCTCATAATCAACATATAATCAGTTTGAGATTTAAAAGAACTCTGATTCAGAGCTGGTTTATTGGGGGAATATTTATCCTGGAAGACATAGGGGCTCACAAGGAATTTATTTGTGAATAATGTGTGAGAGAGGCCATCTGGGGGAAGTATATGATTTTCTATCCCTTTGGGTACCTGGCTTAGGCATAAGGCTATGTCACTGTGAAATTACAGTTGTCTGTTTGGAGAAGGCAGTACTGCATGACACAGTTCCCAAGCTTAACTTTTGCTTTGCCAAAGTGAGTTTGCAGTCCTAAGGTTTTATTTTCTTTCACACATCCCTACGATGACTATAGTAAAAATAAAATCAGAAAAAAAAAAAAAAAAAAAGTGTTGGTGAGGATGTGGAAAAATGGAAACCCTCCTGCATTGCTAATGGGAATGTTATATGATGTAGGCATGGTGGAAAATGTGTTGGCAGTTTTGTAAAAAGTTAAACATTGAATGACCATGGAATTTGGCAATTCCACTTCCAGGTATGTGCAAGAAAGATGAAAACATATGTTCACACAGTAACCTGTACACCAATGTTCACAGCAGCACTACTTATAATAGTTAAAAGGTGGAAAATACCCAAATATCCATCAATGGATAAATGGATTAACACATTGTGGTATATACATACAATGAAATATTATTCAGTTACAAAAATGAATGACATACTAATACATGCTACAACTTGAGTGAAAGTTAAAAATATTATACTAAGGGCAAGAAGGCAGATAGAAAATGTCACATTTATGATTCCTTTTATGTGCAATATCTAGAGTAGGCCAATCCAGAGAGATAGAAAGCTAATGAGTGGTGGCTAGGTGCTAGGGATGTGGTAGTTGGGAGTGATTACTTAATGAATACAAGATTTTTTCTGGAGTGATTTTTTTTTTTTTTTAAACTAGAGAGAAGATGTTGTTGAATAACATTGAGAATGCATTAAATGCCACTGAATTTAATATTTTAAGATAGTTAACTTTCTGTTATATTAATTTCACATAAACTGAAAAAAATCTTTTAAAAAAGAATGAAAGAATAGATTTTGCCATATATCATACAGTTATTAAATACATAATAAAGAATAAGGTAAATGATCGTATGGCAATAAAGTATACATCTTTGATAAAATGAATAAAACTGTTGAAAGGCACATGCTGCCAAATCTTATGTAGAAAAAAATTAACATTTTATGTTAAGAAATTTAATTCTTAGTAAAAAGAAATTGCTGTAATGAATACTTCTGGCCCAGATAATTTCACAGGTAAATTCTATCATGTATTTAAGAAAAAAATAGTACCAATTATACATTCTGGAACATAAAATAAAAAAAAAAAAAAAACTTCAACTAATTTTTGTAAGAATAGCATTAACATGACATCAAAGTCAAACAAAAGTCTTACAAGTAAATAAAATTAAAGACCAACATTTTTCTCATGAATGTAGACAGATACCAACATTCTAAATACAATTACTACAAAAAATCCACCTACTTGTCAAATGTTGAGGGTATTATAAACAAATTCAAATTAATCACAGCAATTTATGATTGGTTTATATTTTTAAGAAATCAAGGTAAATCAAAAGATGGAAAACTATGTTCACATCAAACAAATGCAAGAAAATGCATTTGACTAAAATAAATGCCTATTCAACATACAAACAGTAAAATAACAAGTCAAATTTCTCTTATCTAGTACAGGGTATCCCCACACACATAACAAAACCTGTAGCTTCTATTCAATTGGGGAACATTCAATAATTTCCCCCTATGATTGGGAATAAGGCAAGTATATCTTTTCTCACCGCTTTTATTTAACGTTGTACTTTAGGTTCTAGTCAGTATAATAACACAGCAAAAATAAAATAAAATGCATTCAAATTGGAAGGTAAGAAGTTAAACCGACTTTATTCTTAGATGACATATATTTGTACAAAAAATTCTATGACATTTATGAGAAATACATTAATTTTGAAAGGTCTCGTCTCAAGATTTGCAGTCAATATACAAAAGTCAACCATATATTTATATAACTTAAATAATTGAAAACTGAATTAAATTTAAATTAATATCAGTGCCACTCACAATAGCATAAACATGGCATGCTTAGGTCTGATGTTAAATGTTTTCAAGATCTTTACACTGAACACTACAACACATTGTGGAGAACAAATAAAAATGAATTAAATAAATGGAGTAATGTGCCAAATGTATGGATTTGAAGACTCAAAATTGTCCCGAAGTTAATATATATGTTTAAGATAAGTTCTTCATCATTTTGTCTCACAAAATCTGACTAATACATGTCATCTTCTACTAGTTTTTGGAATGCACTCTGGGATGATTAAAACTTCCTTCTAGGGTTGAGTGTTCCTATCCACATATAAAATCATTTTGTTGTATCCTATGATCTGACAGGTCTGCCACAAATGTTTGGTCCCAGAAAATCAGTTAGCATCCTAACAGGCTATTTTTGAAGATTGTATTAAGCTAATTATAAAATACATATGGCAATAAAATGCACTGAAGGATAGCTAAGTTGTATTAAATAATAAAATTGAGAACTGATACTACCAGATTGCACAATATACTACAAATCTTCTATAATAAAGCTTCTGTGCTCCTGACAAAAACATTGGCTTACAGATCAATGGAACAAAATGAAATATTGAGAAACAGACATATATATTATCAATTGATTTTCATTAAAAATTTTAAGATAATTTAATGAGGGTGTGATATAAGAAAACTTCTAAAATGGAGCCCAATAAACTATATTTTATATTCCCAACCCTGTGTAATTCACTTATCTTAAACAGGGGAGGAACTGAATGAGTTGCTTGTAACCAACAGACAATGACAAAGTCAATGGGTGTCATTTCCAAGATTAGATTATGGGTGTTACAGTTCTGTTAGAATTTGCCTAAGTTTTCCAGTTTTCACTCAAAACTCTTGCCCTCTCTAGGGCGAGAAAACAAAAAGCTTTCAATTTGTCTTGACTCCTTTACTGGCTTTGATGAGGAAAGCTGCCAGTTTTGGACTGCCCCATGGAGACCCCCACATGACAAGTTATTGAGAATGAACTCTAACTTTATTCTTAGCTAAAGTTAGTAACAAACAGAACCATTGTTACAAGATCTCTAGGGCGTTGATTTTTCTGGCCTGAAACCTCTGTGTCTGCCACACCTTTGCCCAGGTTCTTGTCCTCCATCCAAGAAGAAGGATGTCCTGCATCCAGGAAGAATGAGGTAGCAGACAAGTGAAGAGTGAAGGGTGAAGAAGTTTTATTTACTGTTAGAAAAGCCCAGAGGAGTGGGTAGCTCTCCTGCCGGCAGGTGGTTCCATCTAGTATTCAGTTCTCAGCAGAGAGGAGAACCTGGAGAGGGTAGCTCCTCTCTGCAAGCCATTCCAAAGTCTCTGCAGGTCTCTGAAGCTCTCAGCAGAGAGCACAGCTACTCTCTGCCAGCAGGTAGTCACTGCAGCTCTCAGCAGAGAGGGCACTCCTCTCTGCAGTTGGTTGCCCCATTGTCTCCAGCTATCAGCAGAGAGGATACTCCTCTCTGCAGCAAGTCATCCTGTCCCATCAGCTCCCTGCTCTCTTCCTCTTCAGGCCATCCTCCATCATGCTCTGGCTGAGCCCAGGGCTTTTATGTACCCCAAACGGGAGGAAGTGCTTGCCGATTGGTCCATGAGCTGCCATGGGCGGGCTGGAAGAAGCAATGCGAGTTCCCACTCTGGTCTGCCGAACAGGCAGCTTGCCCCAAGTCCTTCAGGTTCTCCCTGGCTCAAAGGTGGGGTCTTACTGGGGACCTGCCTCTCTACTCAGGAATCAGTCTGCCTTCAGCTGCTATTCATGACCCTCAGCCTTGGCGCATCTCCCATTCAGAGATCGGAGTAGGCACTGGGAATGGAGAGAGGCCAGGCAAACACCCCCGAGCCTGCAGGGATAATCATCTTTCCTGGGGTATCCGATGGTGCAGGCTGCAGAGACACCCAGTCACTGCCGTCATCAACCATCATCATTACAGAGAACCTTAAGCCATGGAATTCTGGCAACAGCCACATAAGAGAGCTTAGGAGTGGCTTGAAGTGTACATATGAGATCCACTTTTTTTTTTTCTTGTTTGAGACAGGATGTCACTATGTTGCCCAAGTTGAAGTGTGGTAACTTGATCATAGCCCACTGCAACCTCAAACTCCTGGGCTCAAGCAATCATCCTTCCTCAGCCTTCAGATTACCTGGGACTAGGGGTAGAAGACAACACTACTGGCTAATTTTGTTTTTTGGTAGAGACATTCTTGCTATGTTGCTCAGGTAGGTCTGGAACTCCTAGTCTCAAGTCATCCTCCCACCTTCCTAGTTGCTGCGATTGTAGGTGTGAGGCACCTGGTTTGGGCCAACATCTTAACTGACATTTTGTAGAGAGCATGGAGCAGAGAATCTAGCTAAGTTACGCCCTGATCCCTTATCCCCAGAAACTGTTAGATAATCAAAGTGTGTTATTTTAAGCTACTAATTTTGAGGGTAATTTGCTATTAAAACAGTAGATAAACTATAGAAAGTGTTACATGCTTCAACAAAACATCCAGAATCACTTGATATCTTTTTATCTACATATTTTTAATGTACCTCAACTCTGACCTCAGGTTTAGACGATAGACATGAAATATGTTGAAGTTAATTCTTAAAACTTGTAGTAGAAAATGTATGAAGAAATCCCTTGGCCTTAGGGTAGAATTTTAGGACACTGAAAACATAAACCATATAATTAAAATAATGATAAATTAGACTTCAATGAAATTAAAATTTAATTGATTTTTGAAATATTCTTTAATAAAATTCACAATCTGGAAAAATTTGCACAATAAATGCTTCTGACAAGAAATAGGTATTCTATCCACACACACACACACACACACACACACACACACACAAACATAAGTTCAACTTAAAACTAAGACACATAATTCAAAATTGGACAAAAGAGATGAGCAGATATTTACAAAAATTTTTATAAATGGCCAATAAGCACTGAAAAAATCAACATTATTAATCATCAAATAAATATAAATAAACATCACTATAAAATTACATGCATAATTCTATGTATAGTTAACATGGCTAAAATTAAAAAAAAACTAAAAATATCAAATTTTAGATACATGGGAAACAATGGAAACTTTCATAAGCTACGAATGAGAATATAAAATGAAACAATTATTTTTGTGAAGATTCTGAGTTTCTCATAAATTTAAACATGAACTTGCCATATGAAAAATCAATTATACAACTAGCTTATTCACCAAAAATTATGAAAATAGAAATGTCCATGCAAACATTTGTATACAAATCTTTGTGGCAGTTTTATTAAAAATTGTATAAAATTTGGAACAATTTTGATCAATATGTGATTAGATGAACAAATGGTAGTATATCCATAAAATGCATGATATAATGATAATTCCACTCAGAAAAAAAAAAAAAAAATAACAAACTTCAGATATATGCAAAACACTGGTATATCTCCAAAGTATTTTACTAAATTAAAAACAAACACACATACAAGTAAATTCTACATAATTTTTTTTTATATAACCATACATTGAAGGAAGATATCACATACCTTTTTAAAGCATTTGAACACTAATGCTCAAGTGATAGCAGTCTTTGGATAATAAAGTATGTGTAGGGCGGCTACCATGTTCTTTACCCACAACTTGAAACAAAGACCACATAAGTAAATGAGATCCAGTCACTGTTTCCAGTGTGTGTTATGCTAACTTCCATCAGTACTAATTGCAAAATTTATCGTAGTGGTGGGTTTCATGTACCTTCAAAATGGAGGCAGTGTTACATTTGAGTACATCCGCAATCAGGAGTCACTTCAATTATCAAGACTTATTTAACTGGTACTGCCATAAAGATATAGTTTATCTGAAGATAAAAATTAAGTGGAGACTCTCCTGTTTATGGATGCATGCATTCCTTAACAATTTTGGTCAGAGTACAATAGCCCAATCTGATATGTACAAAAGTCTAATGGATTTTGAAAATTAACCAATGGCTATTGTGCCTTAATTAGAAAGTAAGCACCCTGTTACAAGTGGTCCTGTATGTCATATTTATGACTATATGTTTAGTGATTTGTGTTTTCATTTTAGATGCTAATTTAGAATTAGTAAGGTAGTGTTTGTCATTTCCCTGCAGGATAAATATGAAAATAAATTCACTGTTACTTGGAAAGCATGCAGCATAATCTTTATTGTCTCAAGCATATGTGGCTGACACTTGCTATGTCACCCTAATTGGAGAGGTGCACCCTGTGATGATTAAGACCTTTTCTGGTGGGGAATGTTTCCACTTAAGTATACCTTTTTGGTAAGTCCTAATGTCTGACAATTTCTACCACAAAATAAGTAGTACCTTAATAAAGATTAGTTCAAATGACAAATTCAGATCTTTCCCTTGGTTCCCTCTAAACATCAGTACAGAGACACGTAACTCAAAAATTTGAAAATAAACTCATCTCACTAAACGGAACAATAATTGACAAGAAAGTCCTACATGTGATCAGACATTTAAAATTTTGTAATGGTACATTTCCTTCTTTAGATCTGATTAAGTCTCTTTATTAGACCCTTTGTATCACTACAAAGCAATACCTGAGGCTGGGTAATTTATTTAAAAAGAGGTTTAATTGGCTTGTCGTTCTGCAGAATGTACAAGAAGCATGGTGCCAACATCTGCTCAGCTTCTGGTGAGGGCCTGAGGAATCTTACAATCATGGTGGAAGACAGTAGAGAGCCAGCATGTCATGTGGCAAGAGCAGGAGCAAGGGAGAGAAGGAAATGTGTCATCCATTTTTAAACATCCAGATCCCATGAAAACTCATTCACTGTCTTAAGGACAATACCAA
Organism: Piliocolobus tephrosceles; assembly: GCF_002776525.5. NCBI lineage: Eukaryota > Metazoa > Chordata > Mammalia > Primates > Cercopithecidae > Piliocolobus > Piliocolobus tephrosceles. Next base: position 124,375,298 of record NC_045436.1, read on the forward strand.
GCTATTCATGAGGAATCTTCCTCCACGACTCAAACACCTCCCACCAGGCCTCACCTCCAACATTGGAAATCCTATTTCAACACGGAAATTGGAGGCGACAAACATACAAACCATATCATTCTGTTCACACTCTCTCAAATCTTATATCCTTCTGACATTGCAAAATATAGTCATCTGTGACAATAATCCCCAACAGTCTTAACTCATTCCAGCATTGAGTCCAAAGTCCTAAGTCTCATCTGAGACTCATCTCCTTCTAACTATGAAACTGAAACTATAAAACAAACTATTTACTCCTTACATACAATGCTAGTACAGACATTGGGTAAAAATTACCATTCCAAAAGAGAGAAATTGGCCAAAAAAAGGGACAATGGGCCCCATGCAAGTCTGCAACCCAATAGGGAAATCATTAAACCTTAAAACTGCAAAATAGTCTCCCCAGATTCAATGTCCCACAGCTAAGGAACTCTGGTACAAGGGGTGGGATCCCAAGACCTGGCATAGCTCTGCACCTATGGTGCAGCCCTTGTGACTCTCTCACAGGGTGGAATTGAGTGCCTGTGGCTTTTCCAGGTGCAGAGTACAAGCTGTCAATATATCTACCCTTCTGGGGTCTGGAGGGCAGTGGCCCCATTTCCACAGCAACATTAGCAACAGTAGGCAATGCCATGGTGGGACTCTGTGTGGGGGCTCCAACTCCACAGTTTTCCTCTGCAGTGCCCTAGTAGAGGTTCTCTGTGAAGATTCTGCCCCTGTGGCAGGCTTCTGCCTGGACATCGAGGCTTTTCCATATATCCTCTGAAATCTAGGGGAAAGTGGCCAAGCCTCCTTTATACTTGCATTCTGTGCATCTGCAGATCTGACACCATGTGGAAGCTGCTGAGGCTTACACCTTATGCCCTGTGGAGCAGTGGCCCACACTGTACCTAGGGCCCTTTGAGATGTGGCTCTAGCTGAAGCACCCAGGATGCAGTAAGCAGTGTCCTAGGCCTAGCAGTCCTGGGACAGTGCAGCAGGGCAGTAATGTCCTGGGCCTGGCCTATGAAACCATTCTTTCCTAGTAGGCCTCTGAGCCTGTGATGGGAGGAGCTGTCTCTAAGATCTCTGAAATGACTTTGTGGCCTTTTGCCCGTTATCTTGGATGACAGCCCTTGGCTCCATTTTAGTCACGCAAATTTTTCTCGCAAATGGTTGCTCCACAGCCTGCTTGGATTCTTTCTCTGCCACATGGCCAGGCTGTGAATTTTCCAAACTTTTACCCTTTGCTTCCCTTTTAAAAATAAGTTCCAAATTTAAGTCATTTCTTTGCTCCCATATCTGATCATAGATTGTTAGAAGCAGACAGATTACTTCTTAAACACTTTACTGCTTAGAAATTTCTTCTGTCAGATACCCTAAGTAATCATCCTTAAGTTCAAACTTCCATAGATCCCTATTACATAAACATAATCCAGTCAAGATCTCAGCTAGTGTGTAACACAGGTGACCTTTATGCTAGTTCCCAGTAAATTCCTCATTTCCATCTGAGGTCTCATCTACCTGGCCTTCACTGTCCATATTTCTGTCAGTCTTTTGGTCACAACAATTCAACTAGTCACTAAGAAGTCCCAAACTTTCCCTCTGTTCCTGCCTTCTTCTGAGCCCTCCAAACCCTTCTAACATCTGTCTATTACCCAGTTTCAAAGTTTCTTTCACATTTTCAGGTATCTTTACAGCAATGTCCCACTCCTTGATACCAATTTTCTGCATTAGGCCATTTATGTTACTATAAAGGAATACCTGAGTCTTGGTATATTATAAAGAAAAGATATTTAATTGACTAATCATTCTGAAGGCCACATGAGAAGCATGGTGCCAAATCTGCTCAACTTCTGGGGAGGCCTTGCAATTACAGCAAGATGTTATGGGAGCTAGCATTCTTACAATCACGAAGCTTAAAATCATGGCAGAAGGTGATGAAAATCATCCTGTCACATGGCAAGAACAGGAGCAAGAGAGACAGGGAAGGGGAGGTGCCACACACTTTTAAACACCCAGATCTCACAATAACTTACTCACTATCTTTTAAGAGCAGAACCAAGCCATTCATGAGGGAACCATTTCCCTGAACCAAACGTCTCCCATCATGCCCCATGTTCAACATTGGGAATTACATTTCACTAATTAGATTTGGAGAGGACAAACACTCAAACTATATCAGCTTCCAATAACAACATTTTTCATCAAGGTTTTTCCTGGAAAACTCCTTGACATAAAACTGGAAATTGTTTATGCTCTTCTGATCATCCTAATTATTTTCTATATTTAACAGTCATAGTCCAAAGATATGAAGAGTAGACAGTTGACATTTCAGAAAAAATATATGATGTCTCTCTTCTTGGAAGTGACTATTTTTCAATATAGGAAGTTGCTTCATAAGTATGTCCATAGATATCATTACGTTTATTTGCCTGAGCATGAAAGGGTGTAGTAAGGACTTAGGAAGCCAGATATAAAGTTGTTTATAAAATAATACCAACATACTACCCTTAGAAGTCCTAAATTTTATTTTATTTAAAACTTTTATTTTAATATTATTATAGATTGACATGCAAATATAAAAGATAATAAGAGAGATCCTGTGTACTCTTCATCCAGTATCCCCTAATGGTAATATCTTGCAAAAATTGTAGTGTGCTATTACAACTATGGTACTGACATAGATACAGACAAGATGCAAAGCATTTTTGGTGCTACAAATATTGTTCATGTGAGAAGATATTTGCAAAGTTCATATATGATAAAACTCAACTCTATAAACAACAATCAGTTAGTAAAAGGTCAAAGGCAGGAGAAAAAAAATTTACCAAAGAGGAAAACAAATGTTAAAAAGTATATGAAAAAGATGTTCACCATTAGTAACCATTAGGAAAATACAACTTAAAGCTACAGTAAGATATCACTACTTATCTATCAGCATAGTTGAAATTAGAAAAGAATAGCAATAACATCAAATGCTGGTGAGAATTTGGAGAAACAAGATCACTCATACACTGCTGGGGAAAACGTATTGCCACTGTGGAACGTAGTTGGCTAGCTTCTTATAAAATGAAGCATGTGCCTAACATATGATCAAACAATTGCACTCTTGGACATTCATCCCACAATAATGAAGACTGACAGTCACACAAAAACCTAAACAGAAATATTTATAGCAATTATAGTTACAACAGGCATACTTGAAATAATCTAGGTGTTATTAAGTGAATTATTTTAAAAATTACAAAACATACCAAGGACTGCTACTAAAATGAATAAACTACTGATACACATAATAATCCAGATAAATCTTATTTTATAAAAATGTTAATCACAAAATGTTATATATTATTTATATATAATTCTTGAGATGACAAAATTATCAAAATGCTTAATAGATTATTGGATTTCAGGGGTTAAGGAGGACATGGGAATAAGATGGAAGTGACAACGGATTTCTCATTAGAAACCATGGAGGGCAGAAGAAAGTGGCACAATACCATTCAAATGGTAAAACAAAATGAATGCTGTCTCTTGGTATAAGTGTATTTAGGTTTATCCTAGTAAAGATTCATTCATGTTCCTGAATCTTATGTCTTCTTGTGAAATATCAGAAATTTTCAGTCATTATTTCTTCCAGTACATTTTCAGTACCATCTTTTCTCTTCTCCTCATTAAATTCCAGTAACACAACATTAGGTCTTTTATTATAGCTTCCCAGGTCCCTGAGCCTTTATCTCTGCTGTTTCCTGTTTGTAACATTTATTGTAATATGCTCTGGTTTAGTGATTATTTCCTTTGTCCCTAATATACTCTGGTGTAGTGATTATATCCTTTGTCCCTTTTATTCTGCTGTTGAGCCTATCAAATGAGCTTTTTATTCTAGTTACTGTATTTTTCAGTTCAAAACTTTCCATTTGCTTTTATTTGTATCCTTAATTTACTTGCTAAGTCTTTCTACTTTTTGATTCACTTCAACAGTGTTTTCAATTGCTTGTTGAAGCAATACTACCATGACTGCTTTAAAATATTTGTCTAATAATTCTATCATGTCTATTTTCTTGATATTAGCATTTATTTATGGCTGTTTTTCATTCAGTTTGAGATCTTTCTGGTTCTTTTTATAATGAGTAACATTTTATTGAAGACTGGATTTTTGTATTACAATATTGTGGATCTTATTTAAATGTTATATTTTAGCTAGGTTTTTCTGATACCACTTTGGCAACGGAAGGGTAATGCCACCTTATTACTGTTAGATGGAATGAGTTCAAATTTCCCACTCAGCTTCCACTGACTCCTGACACTGTAGGAGTGCTTCTCCTTTCTCCTGGGCAAGAAGAGAGTATATACTACCCATGCAGTCTTCACTGACACTGCACAGGTAATAAAGGAAGTCCCGCTTCTCTATTAAGCCTCCACTGACACCTGTCCATTGGGAGTTTGGAAGCACTTTGTTATTGCTGAGTGTGGGTGAAATTCTAGGCTTGTTACATATTCTGTACTGACACTGAGTAGAGAGAGTGTCTTATAACTGGCCTATGAGGATGAAAGTCCCAAATCTTTTTACTTTCCCTTTTATGACACCACTGCAAGAGGGGATTCATTACAGTCTCATAAGTCTAGAGTAAATGTGGCTACGGCCACAGTTTTTCTATGATGTTTTCTGAAACTGAATAATTATACTCTAAAAATTATCTGTGTATGGGCCGATTCTATTTTTTTTTTTTTCAGTAGAGTGTATTGGCTTTTGTTAGGCGTTCATTTTTGCTTGCGCCTGTTTGCATTTCTGAGTAGCCAGCTTCTTCAGCTTCAAATTCAGAACATATGAGGCAAAAAGAAAACCCAAAGATCTCATCTCCATGTTCTTTCTAAGAACCTAAGGTCATTAACCAGTCTGTCTTCTCTCCTTCTGCTATAATCTTCTTCGGTTTGTTTCATATTTAGTGTCTAGGGTTTTTAGGTGTGCTTATTGTGGAAGCAGAAGAAAAAGTGAATCCATTCTACAGAGTTGGCAAGAAATGAACGATGGGTTCTGAACAGAAATATAATTATAATTAAGCAATAATCAGGTTGCTCTTTGACCTACTTCTCTGTTGCTAAAAGTCACAGAGCTCTAAATACTGACCATTTGCATCCCCATTTTTCCTATAGATAGGATTTCTGGCATTAGGGTGATAAGTCTTTTTAAGAATTTATTTCCATCCCCATTGTCCAAATACACAAGATCTCTGACATTAAAATCATAAGGCTGTTATTTAATAATTGCTTAAAATATATTTCAGATCCCAAAGTCCAGCAACCACTTTGAAGACAATTACAGAGGAACGGGATCAGTATCAGAATACAGCTTCTTTATTTCCCTGTCCCATGATTTCCCCATACACTCTTAGACCAACTGAAGATCTCCACACTTTGGCCCACTCTAAAACCCTCAAAAACTCAAGACCCAAATCCTTCAGGGAGATGCATTTCAGTTTTTCTCTAATCTCCTTTTTAGGTGATCCAACAATTAAACCTCTTTGTCTATTACAACCTGGTGTCTCTGAATATTGACTTGCTATGTATATTGACCAATGAGCCTATTAAATGGTTACAATAGTGCATGTAATCTACCTTCCTAGAAGCAGAAGTATATGTGTTTGTGTGTGTGTGTGTGTGTGTGTGATAGATAAAATTGTAAGTCCAAATAAACATTTCATCACATTGACCTCTGTCCTCATCAGAGTTTGTTTCTAAATTCATAATAAATTTTAGATAGCTGTTGTATAATATTTAAAACTCATATCTGTTGAATTTAAACTGTAACATGATTGAACACTACTGGTAAAATAAAAAGCAGATATAGATTTTGGCATTACAGCTACTTAATGTATATATTTTTACTATCTTTAAACTTTCTCTGAAAACTGGAAGTAATTAAAAGAGATTTAGAGATAGTTTTGAATCTAGAAGTGTTATAGAATAAAGGAATAGAATAAGTAAACCTAGTTTGAGTTAAAATACTTCCTTGATTTTTCCTATTCTGTGACCCTGAAAAAATTATTTTACCTACTCTATTTCTTCATCTCCAAAAAAATGGTGAGATTTTCCATATAACCTCATTGTGTTATTTTATCTACAAATTTTAAACATTATGTAAAACATTATTCATTGACACTAATCATTATAATGTTTCCTTTTAAAATCCTAAATTTCTGAGTCTATATTGGTCTATGTTGACTGACTTAGGTCCCCTGCCCTGCCAGTAGCTCAGATAATTTTTAGAAAGAAGAACATGATGCACATGCAATCTCTCTGAACAATCAAATATAATTTTGTGGACACAAAATATACCTGATGATAATAACATAAATTACAAGATTCAAAAGTTCAAAACATCTCAAGCAGGATAAAAACAAAACCATAGCTAGGCACTAAATAGAGAAATAGCTGCAACATTATTTTTAAAACAAATTAGGAGTTTAGCATCCAACATATACAAGTAAGCTCCTAGCAAACTGACTCACCTGCAGAAATGAATTTTAAACCTGGCATATAACACAAATAAAAACCAAAATCTACCCAAATGCTTTTGTTGGCACTAAGAAAACAATACCCCAAAATATAGTGCTTTGGCAAGTTACATGCTTTGAACTAAAAGAGAATAGAAGGCCTTGGGAAGGAAACCAATGGCCAATGACTTAATCAATCATGTCATTGTAGTAGAATGTTCATAAAACCCTAAATGAAGGGATTCAAGAGTTTGTGAGTTGATGAAAACAAACATAACCACAAGCCAGGAAGGAGACATACCCTACATCTATGGGGACAGAGTTCACGTGCTTAGGTCCTTCCAGACCTTGTCCTATGTACCTTTGTCTGGTTGTCTTCATCTTATTCTTTGATAAACTGAGCTCTCCAGGATTGCTGACTAGATGCAGGCAGGAGGAACATCTACCACCAAGGCACTGGGACATTGGGAAGTTTGCCACACTCCTAGCAGACTTTCAGCGCCAAGGCATTGAGGATAGATAGAAGGAAGATACAGAGACTGGGCTGAAGGGGCTGGAGGCGGGGAACCCAGAATGGGACTACCACCAACTAGGACTCATTCTGAACCCCCAACCACTCCTGCAGAAGGCTAAGTTAAACAGGCAAGGTGCAATCCTCTCTTGCCACATACCTCTGGAATCCCAGTGTGAGGAGCCCACTTGTCCCTCATGGACAGTTGAGTTGCCACAGCGGGCTGCTTAGAGAAGTGGTAGGGGCAAAAACTCCAGCCAATGGGAAACCCAAAGGTTTTGGTGTGGGGGCGTCTGTAGTGGAACATGGCCAGGGACCTCATCCCCCTAGGCTTACCTTGCTCCCATAGGAGACTTTAGCTCTAGAGTAACTGTCTGACCTGATCTATGCAGGGTAGTCTTGCCCATGAGATGGGGCCTGTTCGATATGAGCACCCCGAGGTCTGCTGGTCTCTCCCAGGGGCCCAACTTGACCATACCTGCTTGCAGTAAAACCCCCAGGTACCTCCTTGTGGGCCCACATTATAACTCCTGTGCTGGTGGACTATGACTGACCGGCAGAATGCTCCAGCAGAGTAGCCCTGCAAATATGCACCTCACCACACTGCGGCCTCCCCCATCCAACATTGCCTGCATGTACCAGCTCACGGCTACCCACAAAATCGCTTTGCTGGCGCATGTGTGCATGGACGAACCTTACTTTCCCTTACCCAGTAGCGCAAGTGCGCATGTGCACTCTGCAGTGCCACTGCTGCCTGTGTGAGTGCATCGTGCACCCCCTCCACACTGCCATTCTCATAGAAACGTTGGTGGGCACAGAGCCCACCTGCCCCACCCCCGCCAGCACCCTAACCCTAGGCCAACACTGCCATCAGCGTGAAACTAGGCATAGAGAATAGTGGACACGCCCTTGTCCTGAATAGCCATCGCCGCCCACGTGAACACGCACAAAGTTCCCGGGCACTCCTGTGCGCACCAGCACACCACTCCTGTGCTAAGGCCACCAGTAGTGCAAACATACACACGCAGTCACCGGCGAGGTCCCCTGCCCTGCCAGCCGTAGTGCCACTGCCTCTACTGCAGATGCATGCATAGAGGCCGGCACCTTGGCAACTACTAGCACCCTGACACAGCCAATAAGCATGCACCCCGCCACACTGCCACCATCACTGCTGTTGGCAAGTGTGAATGAGGCTAGATCCCGCTGCCACCGCCCTATGAAGTACTTTGGCTGGCACGACCCATCAAATTATTGTGACCAGCGGTCTGGGAGCACCTAAGAACCTCTAGCACAGCAGGTTCTTAACCTCAAGGAGCGGGAGAACAAAGCCAAGTCCGCAGAGTAGTTCCCCAAAGTTAGTGCAGGGGTCCTGAGCGCAGTTTCGGCCCCCTAAATCTTCCAGAAACAAAGCCAATTGACTGAACCCATCTTAAACCACAATAAAACTAACCCAAGGTCATTAAACAGGATAAAAGAACAACAACAACAACAAAATCCACCGAAAGGACAGCAATTTCAAAGACGGAAAGAACTCAGCCCACAAAGTTGAGAAGAAATCAGCACAAGAACTCTGAGAGCTCAAAAAGCCAGAGTGCCTTTTTTTCCTCCAGACATCTGCACTAGTTATCCAGCAAGGGTCCTTAAGCTAGCTGAGATGGCTGAAACAACAGAAAATGAATTCAGAATGTGGATAGGAGTGAAGATTATCAAGATTCAGTAGAACGTTGAAACCCAATCTAAGAGAGATAAGAAACACAATAAAATGATACAGAGAAATCTTAACTTCAGGAAAAAAAAAACAAAAACAAAAACAAAAACAAAACAAAAAAAAACTTTAAGCCAACAAAAATAAAAAAAAAAAGACAAGGAAAACATTACATATTGTAGAATGTTCAGTTCAACAAGAAGGCCTAACTATCCTAAATATATATGCACCCAATACAGGAGCACCAGAATCATAAAGTGAGTTCTCACAGACTTTCAGAGAGACTTAGACCTCCATGCAATTATAGTGGGAGATGTCAACAACTTACTGACAGTAATAGACAGATCATTGAGGTAGAAAATTAACAAAGATATTCAGGACCTGAACTCAAGCTTGAAGCAAACGGACCTGATAGTCATCTACAGAACTCTCCACCAAAAAAAAGAAACAGAACATACATACTTCTCATTGCCATGTGGCACACACTCTGAAATCAAGCACACAACCAATATAAAATGATCCTAAGCAAATGCAAAAAAAAAAAAAAAAAAAAAAGAAAAAAAAAAAGAAAATCATGCCAAACACTCTCTCAGACCACGGTGCAACAAAAATAGAGCTCAAAATGAAGAAAATTGCTAGAAACCATACAATTTCATAGAAATTAAACAACCAGCTCCTGATTTACTTTTGGGGAAATAATGAAATTAAGGCAGAACTAAATAAGTTATTTGAAGCTAATGAAAACCAAAATACAGCATACCAGAATCTCTGTGAAATAGCTAAGGCAATGTTAATAAGAAAATGTATGTGCACTAAATGGCCAAATCAAAAAGAAAGATTTCAAATTAATAACCTAATATTACAACTAAAAAATCTAGATAATCAAGTGTAAACCAACCCCAAAGCTACTAGAAGAGAAGAAATAACCAAAATAAGAACAGAATTGAAGGAGACTGAGACATGAAAAGTCATTCAAAAGATCAGCAAATACAGGGATTCTTTTTCTTTTGGAAAAAAAAAAAAAGAAGAAGAAAAAAGCAATTCATTAATTGCTAGACTAATGAAGAGGAAAAGAGAAAAGATCCAAAGAAATACAACTAGAAATGACAAAGGGAATATTACCACTGACCACACAAAAGTAAAATAAATAAAATAACAAAATAAAATAACAGAGACTACTATGGACACTTCTATGATCACAAACTAGAAAATCTAGAAGAAACTGATGACTTGCTGGATGCATACACCCTCCCAAGTCTTAACCAGTAAGAAATTGAATTCCTGAACAGAGCAATAATGATCTTGGAAATTAAAATAGTAATGGACAGCCTACCAACCAAAGAAAAGCACAGATCCAGACAGACTCTCAGTTGAATTCTACAAGTTGTACAAAAAAAGAGCTGGCACCATTTCTACTGAAACTGTTTTAAAAATTCCAGAGCAGAGAGAGTTTTCCCTAACTCATTCTATGAGTCCAGCATCATCCAGCTACAAAAACTTGACTGACTCACAACCTAAAAAGGAAACTTCAGGCCAATATACTTGATAAGCATTGAAGCAAAAATCCTCAACAAACTATTGGCAAATCAAATCCAACAGTATATCAAAAAGCTAATCCACCATTATCAAGTAGGCATATCCCTGGGATACAAGCCTGGTTCAACATACCAAATCAACAAATATGATTCATCACAAAAACAAAACTGAAGACAAAAACCACCTGTTTATCTCAATAGATTCAATAAATTTCAACATCCATTCGTATTAAAAACTCTCAATAAACTAGGTATGGAAGGAACATACCTCAGTATAATAAGAGACATATATGACAAACCCATAGCCAACATCATACTGAATGTGAGAAAGCTAAAAGCATTCCTCTTGAAAATTGGTGTAACACAAGGAAACCCTCTCTCACCACTCCTATTCAACACAATATTAGAAACCTTGGCCAGAGCAATCAAGTAAGAGAAAAAAATAAAAGGCATCCAAACAGGAAGATAATAATTCAATCACTCCCTCTTTCCAGATGGCATAATTATATATCTAGAAAACCCCAGAGTCTTGGTCCGAAAGCTCCTTTACCTGATAAACAGCATCAGCAAAGTTTTAGGATATAAAATCAAGGTACAAAAATTATTGGTATTACTTTGCATCAACAAAAATTAAGTCAAGAGCCAAATCAGGAATGCAATCCCATTCACAATTGCCACAAAAATAATAAAGTACCTAGGAATACAGTAACCAGGGAGGTGAAAGAGCTCTACAAAGTGAATTGCAAAATACTGCTGAAAGAAATAAAAAATGATACAAAGAAATGAAAAATCGTAATAAAAAATAAGAAAAATCATTTCATACTCATGAATAGGAAAAATCAATATCACTAAAATGCCCATATATCTCAAAGCAATTAGAGATTCAATGTTAGTTCCATTAAATTACCAATGGCATTCTTCACAATTTTAAAAACTATTTTAAAATTCATATTGAACCAACAAAAGAGCTGGAATAATAAGGCAATCCTAAACAACGAAAACAAAACTGGAAGCATTACACTAACCACCTTCAAACTGTACTAGAGGGCTACCATATCCAAAACAGCATGATACTGGTTCAAAAACAGACATACAGACCAATAAAATAGAACAGAGAGCCCAGAAATAAGGCCACACACCTACAACCATCTGATCTTTGACAAAGCTGACAAAAAAGCAATGGGAAAATGACTCCCTATTTAATAAATAGTGCTGGGATTGATTTGATAAAGTCTAATATCCAGCATCTATAAGGAACTTAAATTTACAAGAAAAAAGCAATCAACCCCATTAAAATTGGGCAAAGAACATGAACATATACTTTTCAAAAGAGTACATACATATGGTCAGCAAGCATATGCAAAAAAGCTCAATATCAGTAATCATTAGAGAAATGAAAATCAAAACTGCAATAAGATACCATCTCACACCAGTTAAAATGACTGCTATTAAAAGGTCAAAAAATAACAGATGCTCTGAGGTTGCAAAGAAAAGGAAATACCTATACAGTGTGGGTGGGAGTGTAAATTAGTTCAGCTACTGTGGAAAGTAGTGTGGTGATTCCTGAAAGAGCTCAAAACAGAACTTCCATTTGACCTAGCAATCCCATGAATGAGTACATACCCAAAGGAATATAAATTGTTGTATCATAAAGGAGCCAAATGATAAGACAACATGGACACATGGAAGGGAACCACAGACACCTGAGAGTGAAGAGTGTGAGGAGGAAGAGAAGCAGGACACATAACAATTGGACTTTAGACTTAGTACCTGAGTGATGAAATAATCCATACAACAAACCCTGTGACACGAGTTTACCTGTATAACATACCTGCACATGTCCCTTGTACTTAAAATAAAAGATTTTATTTTATTTTTTTAAAAAAAGAACTTGGAAGCAGTGTCAGAAGCAAACTTTCTCTCTGGACTTCTGTCTTCCTCTTTCCTTTTCTTGCCCCCCAACAAAGGCAAGCTATAGAAAATAGAATTCTTTTCCCCCTGGGCAGGCCATAGAAACTAGAACATTTCTCCTTCAAAGCTATCCATAAAAACCTAGAAATATTATTCTAACCTTCCCCCATCTTTCTATGTAAGTGCTGAGTGTAAATAAATTCTCTAACCTACCTTGTCAAATTGTAGATCATAAAACCCTTATTCTAGAAGGGGTCCCACTCAAGACTTGAGAAGAATTGCCACACAAAACAGCCAAAAAAATCAAAAAAGACATGTCTTGTTGGGTTTCCCTCTTCGTTTATTACTATTAGATCACACCCATTTTGTACAATTACATTTATACCTTACTGTCTATTCTTTATGTAACATAAAAACAGAAAATAATTTTTTGAGTCTTTAGGTTTTCATTTCTCAAGTCTTCTATGTCATGTGACACTTTTGTAAAATCAGTTTGTCTACTTTTCTCTCTTTAATTTTTCTTTTGATACAGTAGTGGCGGCCATGACCCTTATGATAGGGAGGAAAGATATCACACCTCTTCTGCTCCTATATTCTGGAGTATAAACCAATGCAGGTATATTTTTGCATGTCAGCTGCCATTTGGAAGAGAAGAGTAACAACGTGAGTGTCTTTTTGCTGCCATGGCTTTTGGCCAGAAGGAAACTCACACCTCACTCTGTGTAGGATATTGGCAAGTTTGAAAGAAAGAGAACTCACAGTTTTTCTGGTGTGACGACCTAGAAAGCAGAGTACAGTACATTGCAGCCAAGGAAAGGTGTGAAGTGAATTTTAGAAGAAAGAAAACAGGAGATAAAATGCCCATATCCTATATATAAAACATCCAAATATCTGGAGAATACATGAAACATGCATTAAAATGAGAGCAACCAAACTGTAAATGAAGAGAATGAAACCAGATGTCAGCAGTTTTCCAAAAGACGGAGTTTAAATTTCAAATCTAACCAATTTCCTGTCAAATATTCCAACATCCTTAAAAGAAATATAACAGAATCCTTAGTATCCACACTATTACTACGTTCAAATATAAATCAGAATACCTCAACATATAAAGAACCAGAGAAACGAGACTCATTCTCAAAAATAAATGACAATTAACAAAGACTGGCCCAGATTTTGATATCACCAGTGAAAGGTTTTAAAAGACTATAATAATTATGCTCATTAATATGAAAGAAAAATTTTTGTAACAAATCGAGTGATATGTAACATTAGAAGAGATTTTGAAACCTTAAGAAATAAGCGAATGACAATTCCCCAACTCAATAAATACAATTTCAAAAATTAAATTTCACTGATTGTTGCATACAAAAGAATCAACAAAAATGAAATAGATTAATACAACCAGTTCAATATAAACAATAGAGAAAAAACACTGAAAAATATTAGCCCAAGATTTGGTACCTTAGATAAAGTATTAAAACATCTTAAATATCTGTTAGTAGCAGAAAAAAAAAAAAAGAGTAGAAAAATGGAGTAGGAAAGATAGTTATTTGATGAAATAGATAAAAAAATTTCCAATTTGGTGAAATATATAAATTTAGTAAGTAAAATACTTAATGGATTCCAAATAAGATAAATGTTTAAACAATTAATAATACTATAGACAAGTTGCTACAAACCAAAAATAACATGAAAAATCCTGAATGAAGCCAAAGTAACATGAGAGGAAAATATGTGACTTCTCAAAAAAACCTATGGAAACTGAAAGAGAGTAGAATAATATCTTTAAAATGCTGAGAGAAATAAAAAAAATTGTCAATTCAGAAATTGTGTCAATTGTGCAAATATCATGTAAGTGAACTAAACACATTTTTAGATAAAAGTACTGAGAAATTTATTGCCAACAGAATATAATATACAGAGTACTACAGCAGAATAAACATATTAAAAGTGATTTAGACTGAAGGAAAATGATACCAAGGAATTTTGGAGAAGAAATAAAGAGCACTAAGACTTGGATACATGTAAAACATTGAATTTTCTTATTGTCTCTAAAATATATATCATGTTTTAAAGCAATAATATACAATTGCCTTGTAGAGTTTAAAATATAATGCATATTGTCATTATATCATTGGAACTGAAAAATATGCTCACATGCTGCAATGTTTCTACATTTTACTTACAGTGGTACAATATTAAAACATAAGTAAAACATTATGAGAATAGGTATAAATATTTGCAGTAATAATTGCTATTAGGTTGAATGAGTTAGATTATTTTACATATACTTTTGTGTGTGTATATATATACACATACATATATACATATATATATATATACATACATATATATACACACACACACATAAAATCAAAGAGAATTTGGAACAAATAAGTTAATTGATGAAATATCAAATGCAGGTGGACAAATGGAAAACTGTGTCTAAGATAGATATTCAATAAGAATACTCACAGAGAGAAATCTATTCATGAAGAGAACTGCCAGAATGACAGACCAACTAAATTAGCCAGAAAGTTTGCATAAAACTCCTGGATCTCAGTGTACTAACTATAAAGACATCAGGATACTTCATCAAATTAAAACAAGTTAATTAGAAAACCTTACTTCAAGGATATCAAGAAAAAATGCAGAAGTCTAGTTCATAGGCATTATTGTATTGATACTAAAGATTCATGTAAATGAAATTGCTTGACCTATTTTATGACCTGTCTACTGTCTATAGATTTGACCACCTAAGAGCATATTAACTTTATAATGAATGAATAAATGCCACAATTAGGTATGAATCTTTGTGAAACATAAACATGTAAAATAAAAACATATAGGAATGTTTCCAATAATCAGAGAACAGATACATATAAGTATATATGGGGAAGTGTGTATATATAGACAGATACATGTATGTATATGTGTGTATGTCATGTATTTTTCCATATAGTTACATATAGTTACATGTAATAATTATAGTATATTACATATAGCTTATATATTACATATATTTGTATACAAATTTTCGTGTATAGTATATATAAGTGAGAAAATAAAACTGGCTCAGATTAGTCTGAACTCTGTGAGGTATGCAGGCCCAGAGAGACATGAGTATGGCACTTCAGTCATTCCTCTCCATACCCATGCCATACACATGCCTGGGGGCGATTATTTAAAATCATTGCTTTCCTGACTAGCTGCCTCACCAATTACCTTCATCTTTCTGGAATTTATGATACAAATAACTATGTATAATCAATCGATAACATATTATTTTACCAAACATTTTTGATAAACAACTTAGAAACTACCTCTTCTTTCCTCTTAAAAACCTACTTGTACTTGTTAATTGGAGTGTATATTCAGGGCAACTTGAATCTATGCTCTGAAGTTGCATCCCTGAAGCTTGCTTCCAATAAACTCTTTACTTATATTAATTTTGCCTCAGCATCTTTCTTTTAGGTCAACATAAGATATATATGCATATATATATACACACACACACATACACGCACACACACAATTAACTGTATATATTTGTACTTTGTAGAGTCTGGTGAGAGAAAGAACATTACAAATACATCACATTCACATTTAAATAAGGCCGATGTTGCAGGTGCTAAGGTTAGGAGGGCACACCAATCAACACAGCTGCCATGTTTTACTCTAATTTCCATCCCTGTTGCTCTTTTATAAGGAGTCCACATGCTGTAAGAAAGAAATAGATGATTTCAGATCTACTAATTATTATCATGATGTTATTAATTTAGACCAAGATAATAATAAGATGGTGTCTGTGAAGAAAGACATCATTATAGAATTAATTGCTTTGATTAGGGTCAACACAGGAGAAAAGATTTGCATAACATTTAACAAACAATTACTTTGATGGCTATTCAGGAGCCAAAGACATGCAAATTTAAAGAAATCATTTTACAATTTCCCCTGTTACATTCAGATGCTAAGTTCTCTGATAAACCCTACTTGTTCAACAGAAAATTAAAATTACTGAATTGAAGAAGATCCAGGTAATGATGTATTATTGATGTATTCTATAAATGTTCAAATTATTCTTGGCTTTAATTTTGAATTTATTTCATAGAAACAAAAAAATGGCACTACAAAGTCAATTTTAATCTCAGTGTTGATGTTGTGGTTGTTTTATCTTAATAGATGTCGTTAGAAGTGGATTATAGTTATCTTTATTAATTCATTGTTATATTTTTTATTCTCATAGTTTTTGATTGGGCAGCACATATGGAGTAAAAATTTTCTCTGTGCTTCACACCTGCTTTTAATTCTTTTACTAAAAATGCAACTTAATTCTTTTGTTTTGCTGTTAGTATTTTTATTGCATTTTTCCCTTTAATGAGTATTTAAACTCAATTTGAGAGAAAGCATATCTCAGCCATATCTGTCATATAAGAACACATTCTTCAGGAAGATGGACAAATTGACAATGGATTTTGCATCTGGCATGTATATATAATATAATTTTGTTTTCTTTCTCTTTCTCATTTGTTTTCTTGGTTGGTTTTCATTACAATGTTCCTTTGAACTGAATGACAGGATCATACTCAGGGTAAGCTTTGACAATTACAATTTAGACAAAGTCTTAAGGGTAGGTCAAGATACTTGACTGTGACTGAATATTATATCAAACTAAAAATAGGTTTTCAAGTTTTTTTTTTTTTAAAAAAAGTGCTTTATATTGGAAAATGACCATTAACCAAATGACCATTAATGAAATTACCATTTTTTTAATCATACAAGTAAATTTTTTTTTATTATTTTAATTATTATACTCTCATATTAATAAAACATCTTACTTGGGAACAATGAGAAAGGGTAAAAGATTTGGAAAATAAAAAGAGAAGTCAGGCATTTTAATTAATAACGATGACAAGAAGTAACATCTAGCTGACACAGTGTTCCTAATTTTTCTTTCATGTATTTGTTTCATGGTCAAATGAGACTGTAATTACAATGTTCTGAGTAAATTTTCAACAAAATTTTTCAAATTCAGCATCCACAAAGCCTTGAACAGAAGTGTCCTTAAGCTTAAAGTGCTTCTATAAAGACATATTTTTATTTTTTAAAGATTTATTTTTCAAAAAAGGGAATAGTGAAATAGTAAGCTGAAATTTGAGCTGCTTGCAGAGAAAAAAGCAAAAGTTAAGGTTGTTCTTTTGTCTTACGTCGCATGTCAAAACCAGAACTTCTGAATGAGAGCCTTACACCAAGTTATGTGCCATGCAGTGTGATTAAATATAATCTTCCTAGTAAACTAGAAGTTTCAAAATGAGCTACAAACTTAACAAAAGAGGTTACAAAATTCATGATTAATAGTGTTCAATGACTCTTATCCAAGCAAATCATACCTTGATGTTAATTGTGGAGGGTGTCCAGGTTCTTAATGTGTTGGGCAAAGAATTGGACAAATTCACAAAGCAAGGAAGGAATGAGGAGATGTATTTAAAAATAATAATACACTCCACAGTGTGGGAGCAGGCCTGAGAATAGGGGCTTAAAGTCCCAGTTACAGACTTTTGGGGAGTTTAAATACCCTCTAGAAGATTCCATTTGTTACTTGTGTATGCTCTATGTTAATGGAGAGGATGAAGTAAAGCTACAAAGTCATTTATGGTGAACACCCTACAGACAGAACATTTCCTGTTAGAGCTAAAGTGTAAATCAGCATTATGTTCCCTGCCTCCAGACCTTATTTTTGTGCCTCATCTCCCCCCCGAGAAATGTGATCACCGTAAATCTTCATGGGAGGCAGAGGGACCAACAGTCATTTTTCTGTAACTGCTTCATGTTGGTTTGGGGTGCAGTTCCTACATATTGAGGGTCACAGAACTCACCCTGCTTTATCTAGTAGGGGCAGGGTAGCTTCTTGATGACCAGGGTTGATGTCTTCACCTGGAACTGACTGGAACCTTTGTTGCATGATCATATGAAACCTGAGGGTCTCTAGCCCAGAGAAAGTGAATTTGGCTAAAAGATTTAATGGGACTTCAGAGGGGGACTTCAGCATACCTATGCTGTCAGAAACGTTTGTTATAGAGATTTGCAAGAGAAAAAACAAAACCTCGTTTGCTCTAAAGTCTACGTGTTTTCTTAAAGTTTTAGCACAAGTGACTCAATTTTGGTTTGGTTTTGTTTGGTTTGGTTTCTGGGGACCTCGTGCATGAGCTTAGTCCAAAACAATGGCCTCCCATAATTTTGTTTGAAAAAATCCCCCTTTTTGGTTAGGCTTTCACTTAGGTGAGAGTGTAACCAAAACGTAGGGCCTCAGTGCCACTCTCAGTTACCATTATTTTAGGTTTCCTGTCTCAGCACATCATTTATAGGTTTTGTGTGTCCTCATAGTTGCATATTTATTTCAGCTCCTGTTATTCCAGTTGAAGAAAGACCATATGATATTATAGATATGACTGCATGTGTTATGCCCAGACCGTTTATTCCCCGAAGAAGACCACCAGAGTCCAGAGTCAAAGCCAAGCAGCAAGGATCTTTATTACAGGTTCGAACCTGGAGCTCTCACTCACTCGTGAAACGAGCCGGGCAGGAGAGCTCACCAACTGGGCTCAGGACAGTGTTATATAGTCTGGGGTAAACAGGCACAGAGTCATTGTACAAACTGGATGCATGATTGGCTGATATTTGAACAAGGCGATTCGGCTTATTATGATTGGTTCCCGCCATTTCTGATATTTCCGTTAATTTTGAAACTCTGATGACGTTTATCAGGGGCTCGCAGGACAGGGCAGGGCTTGTTTTCGCAAACCTGAGGCGGGAAAGCAGTCTCACACAAAGGCAGTTAATCATATTGTGACAGGTTTCACAACGGGTTTAGCAGGTAATACTTAAACGCGTCCTGTGACCCTGCCATGCCACAGAAAAACAGGAACTTACAACATCTTTACAATATGTTTGTGAGAGCAGGACAAAGGTTTAGCAACAGGGTGGAGTGGGCTTGCTTACAATATGTTTGTGAGAGCAGGACAAAGGTTTAGCAACAGGGTGGAGTGGGCTTCCATCCTGTGCCCTTTCACATGCAAGCATTTAAAACCTCTGAGACAACACAGCACACCAGGGAGACTATTTTATAATTATTGGGAGGATAATACCAAGAGTTTAGAGTATTCTCCTTGCCCAAGGTCCCAATAAACCAAACTTCCTAAAATCAAATAAATCAAAGAATGAGCTAGAGAAAGAGTTTACTCACTTGGCTAAGCAACTTCTTCATCAATCCCCTACCACTGAATTTCTATAATCTTCATTTAATGTATTTCCCCATAGGCCACAAGTGCCAGCAGCCACACAAGTTCTCCGTTCAGCCAATTCTATTATTTAGCATAAGTTTCACAAGAGAATTTAAAGTTTGTTGTGTAACTGTAGCCTTTGTAGTAGAATTTGCTGTAGAGACTACCATGAGGGATACATTTCTAATCATTATTTCTTTTACTTTAAACCATGGAAAAAGAACCTAACAAATGATGTCCTTTTGGAATAATAAAGGCCTTCTGGCAATGTTCTCTTTAACCTATGATGTGGATTAAGAGGAGTGAACAAATGTTCTGTTTTTTACTAATTGTGAGACAACATATGTACCCTTAAAGTTCGTTACCTACATTGGGCCTTCATCTTTTATCTATCAAAGCATAAGTTTATCCATGTATAAGGCTCTCTGCAAACTCCTTCACAAATAAAAGTGCACTCCATTAATGCACATAACAGACCCCCTTTCCACTTCTATTTTTCATAGAGGCCTAAGCAAAAAAAAAAAAAAATATATATATATATATATGTGTGTGTGTGTGTGTGTGTGTGTGTATTCAAAGATAAGTGTTTCATGACAGTAGAAGTCTTAATCTGTGAACTTAGGAAAAGGTGTTCACATCAAGGATGCCATCCTGTTTTTGGGGGAAATTTCTCTGGTTAGTTTTACCTTAAGCGTTCCAGTGGGTGCACAGCTCCAAGAGCATGGAGGGACCCTTCTCAGTTGTGATATTATGAACCCAGAGTTCCAGTTTTCAAAGTTTTGTTGTAGTGTGGATGGCAAAGACAGTCTTTCTCTGATGTTAATATGCAAACCATAAAAAGCTTTCTTTACCTGGTGAAAATACACTGAGCATAATAATCTACTGTTATAACATCAGCCCTCCTGCAAGGGAAAGCTTTTATACAACAAGAGAGCATGAATTGAAAACAACAATGGAATGAAATCCCTTTATAAAATGATTAAATGGCTGACCATGTGACCCAATGTACCTGAAGTCATGATTGCTTTCCCAGGAATATGCATTAAGCATTGGTTATAAACTATTTTAGGCCGGGCGCGGTGGCTCAAGCCTGTAATCCCAGCACTTTGGGAAGCCGAGATGGGCGGATCACGAGGTCAGGAGATCAAGACCATCCCGGCTAGCACGGGGAAACCCCGTCTCTACTAAAAATACAAAAAACTAGCCAGACGAGGTGGCGGGCGCCTGTAGTCCCAGCTACTCGGGAGGCTGAGGCAGGAGAATGGCATAAACCCGGGAGGCAGAGCTTGCAGTGAGCTGAGATCCGGCCACTGCACTCCAGCTCGGGCGACGGAGCAAGACTCCGTCTCAAAAAAAAAAAAAAAAAACTATTTTAAACAATTTCAGTATTAGCTGATTTAACATAAAAGTATTTTCTTAGTATTTCATTAATTTTTTGTTTTACTTTGGTTAGTAGTTTTATACATGAAAATTTGGTTATTTCTGTGGTTTACAATAACAACATAGGAACTATAATTGTGATTTGCAGCATATACTTTAGACATTAGAATGTTAGAAATCTCATACAATTTTGGAATATATATTAGTATTATTCACAAAAATATAACCTAAAGAAGATTGAACATCATCTTGGCAATTCCATGTATATAAACATCTCAAAAAATTCTGCTTAGCTCTTTTCTGGATGTTTTGAGGGGCCCTCTAATCCATCAAGAAAGCTAAACATGGCTGGGCGCGGTGGCTCAAGCCTGTAATCCCAGCACTTTGGGAGGCCGAGAAGGGCGGATCATGAGGTCAGGAGATCAAGACCATCCTGGTTAACACGGTGAAACCCCATCTCTACTAAAAAGTACAAAAAATTAGCTAGGCATGGTGGCAGGCGCCTGTAGTTCCAGGTACTCGGGAGGCTGAGGCAGGAGAATGGAGTGAACCAGGGAGGCGGAGCTTGCAGTGAGCTGAGATCCGGCCACTGCACTCCAGCCTGGGTGACAGAGCTAGACTCTGTCTCAGAAAAAAAAAAAAAGAAGAAAGCTAAACATTAGGAAAGACAATTTTGAAACTGAAGTTTGGTTTTGGAATTCCAGATTACCATAACTATTTATTTGACCAAAATGATGACCCAGAAATTGGAAAGAAGTAAAAACCAGTTATAACATTTTACAGAAAAACAAACAAACAAACAAACAAACAAACAAAACTACTGTTTCTACACATCTTGCATGTAACACTCTTTCTAGTAGTCTTTATTGCACGTTCCAGTGGTGACTCCTGGCAATTTTAACTTCAGTGTAAATCTTGATTACGTTATGTTCTGATAAGGTTTGACTGTTTCCAGCACAGCAAGGGCATGGCCAACTCCACATGTCCCCAGGCCTTACCTAGCTAGAATGCAGGCAAGTTAAACAGTTTTCAAAAGCCAAAGCAGTTCATGACCTTAAAGCATTTAGCAAACCTAATATTTGAACAAAATTTAGAACACGTTTACATTTTCAAGACAATTGTATTTTACCAATAATCTTTAAAACCGTCTTTCTCAAAGATTGCTAAAGTCACAAGAATTAAAAGGCAATACAATGTCTAATTTTCTGACAAAATATTTGATTTAAGCACTTATTATTATTAAAATAATTGACTAAAACTTTACAAAGCAGATAAACACTGACTTTCACTTTATTTTTAACTAGTTTGTACACAGAGAAAGAGGCCAGAGACTGACTGGTAAGAAATTCTTACCCTTTTGACAGCATGCCAGGTTTCTGGGTTCTCTCTCCCTGAGCAGCCCTAGCAACCCTGCTTGACTCTATGCAAACAAACACATGGTAACGAATTAAGAATATTCACAAATACTTTAAAAATTCTGGAGAAATTAGGCAGAGAGAGAAATGTGGCTCAAATTATATTAATGAAAGTATACTTTACACCCTTAAAGTATTGGAAAGCCTAAAATCCAGGAAGTTAGTTTATAAGAATAAAAAGCTGATGTGCTCCATTGATTCCTGTTGCCTGACAACGGTAATTTAGGAATTCCAGAGAAATTGAACAAATGATGACTTGCTAGAAATGCATAAGAAGCAAAATAGCCATTCACAAAATCAAATACAACCCTTCCACTAGAAATTAAAAAGCATCATGGTTTTATATAGAGAGACACACAACCAAAACCAGAGGAGAACAAACAGCAAACAAATGAAAACTAGAAGCAAACACAAATAGACAAAAAGCCAACCCTAAATTTTGCTACTCAATTTACGCTGAAGACTGAATTGTTACCTAGGGCCCCAGAAAACCCACATAATAAATGTTTTATTCATGATACACAATTCAATATATTTAAATTAACTAATATTATTTTTTGTCCTGTGCAATTAAGAAATTCACTTCAGGAACATGACCAGTAAGTACTCCAGCACTATCTAAACCAAACGATAAGTACAGTGTGAAGCAGTGCAAGCATGTATGTGAAATTTTGGCCCCACTCTAAATCTAGCTACATGCTTAACTATATTAAAAAAAAGAATTGCCAAACTGCCAGTGCATTTTTACAATACTTCTTAATTTACTCAAGACTAAGAGCTTTAACTATGAAAATGCTAATTAGTCAAATGTCTCCAATTCTTTGTCAGGCTTTAGAGAATTTTTTAATCTAAACTTTTTCCATATATTTCTGGCCTACTTAATGATTCCTTACTACATTGTTTCATAAATATCCTTTTCAAATTTGTTATTTGAACTAACTTTTAGATAACCTCTGAATCAGACAAAATGATTCTATTTCTTTCCACAAATAACACAATTATTTCTGACAGATTTTGTTTACAGAATGATTTGTTAACTAAAATTTTATTCTTAGAAACCTAAAACTTCACTGAAACCCTAAAATACAAGAAATCTTAAACTATTAGAAATGAGAATTTATAGATAAGAACAATTCCACATTTTTATAAACATATTTCTCCATATTACAACCCTTTCTTAATTGGAAATGACCCAGATATCAAATGAGCTTTAAAAATAACTTTAACATTTTAATTTACACAAAAATTTTACCTAAAACACTCATCCCATTCACTGTACTTCATCTTTTGCTTTTAGCAAGGGAGACAAGAGATACCAATCAACATTTGTAAAATAAACATTGGTTTGGCCTAGAAAGGCAGGACAACTTGAGGCAAGGAAGTTTGGGGGTTTTCAGATCACAGGTGGGAAACGAGTGGTTGCAGTCTTTTGAGTTTCTGATTAGCCTTTCCAAAGGAAGCAATCAGATATGCATTTATCTCAGTGAGAATTTGAATAGAATGGGAGGCAGGCTCGCCTCAAGCAGCTCCCAGCATGAATTAACACTGGCAGTTTAAAATATCTAGCAAAGACAAACATAAAATTCAGACAAAATATATAGTGACAATTACAAAGGCATTTCTATTTTTATTCCTCAAAGAATTTTAAAGCTAGCTTGTTTAGTAATGTTACACTACACTTTGAGTCACATGAACTTGAAAATTGCTTAGATTTAATTAATTTATGAGCATTCTTTTACTTATAAGACAATTTGGTAGACACAACATATAGCAGTAAGCGTACATACAAATAAACACATCTAAACATGTGTACACACAAATAAACAAAGATCCAATAGCTTGGAATCTTACCTATGAGAGCACTGCAAGCTTGCTGGTGTTACTTTGCCCCAATAGATAACCCAATAAAAGCTCTGAACCAAGCAGTGTCCAAGGAGGTTTTCTCCTCCAGAGCATTCTATGAGTTTTATATGAATAGCCATGAACTGTAATGTGAACTGGATGCCAGGTGGGCCTTTTTGTTCCTTAGCAAGTTGAGTATCATGAGGGAAGAGTTTAGCACATGAAAAGAAGGTTTAAGTTACTTGAAACATGTGCCAGTTTCCTCTGAGATGCCCCACACTTAAGAATCAGGGAACATGCGGGAAACAATTTTAAAAAAATCGTACTTTGGGGCAGGGTAATTATTCCCATTTATTCCTAGGCCTAAGCCAATTGCCCTCAATTTCCAAGAAGCTACTAGGAAACAACTGCTGAAACGCTGGAGAAAAAAAAAAAAAAGAAGAAAGAAAGAAAAAAACCCAGGCTCCTTAAGTGGCGTCAGGCTTCTCCACATTGAAACTCCTTAGTTTCACTGGCCATGGTCAGAAACCTGCAGGTGCTTTCATGTTTAGGCACTGCCCACCAACAGTCCTGGACCGAAAACAGAAAGAGAGAGAAAGAGGTTCCCCTGTACGAAGCAGAAAGGAAAAAGGGAAAGGAGAAAAATAAATCCCAAACTTTGGGCTTACCTCTTCCTCCTGGTTGGTTCACCAAAATATGTTAATGGTGGAGGGTGTCCAAGTTCTTGTTGTCCTGAACGAAGAATTTCACAAAACACACAAACAAAACAAGGAAGGGGTGAAGTGATTTATTGACTATGAAATGAAAGTACACTAAACAGTGTGGGTGTGGAACTGAGCATAGGGGCTCAAAGGCCCTATTAAAACATTTTGGGGAGTTTACCCCCTAGAAGATTCCATTGGTTAATTCAGGTACATCCTATGTAAATAAAGAGGATGAAGTCAAGTTACAAAGTCATTTATGTTATATGCCCTGTGGAGAGGATATTTCCTGTTAGAACTGAAGTGTTAATCAGTTTTATGCTCTCTGCCTCCACACTCTATTTTCCTGCCTCATAGAGAAATGGACTCCTTATTCAATACTTAAAGAATCATATTTATATTTACTTAGATTAATTATAAAGCATGTGAGCTTAAATATAAAATTTCTGGGTCCACCTGAACAAAAATGTAACTATGAGTACAAATAATTAGAAACAACCAACAGTGAATATTGACTCCTAGAGGCTTTATACATATTATTTATCAGATTTGTAATATGTTATTATAAATATTATATACTGAGTAATAAATTACTACAATTATCTATCAGATTTAAAATAATTTTTAGAAATAAAGTTCTAACATTAATTTAGTGACATTGCTAGACTATTATAAATGGTTATTGAAAAAATTCACAAATTAAAATAATATAAAGACATTATACATCACAAAGATGCATCAAGGATATAGAAAATAAAAAATAGATGTAACACAATGTTGAGAGATAGGACTAGCTGGATTTACTAGATCTGCTAAGAATTCCTAAGCCTAGTTCGGGAAGGTGACCTCACCCACCTTTAAACACGGGGCTTGTAACTCAGCTCACACTAGACCAATCAGCAAGTAAAGAGAGCTCACTGAAATATCAATTAGGCTAAAAGCAGGAGGTAAAGAAATAGTCAATCACCTATCGCCTGAGAGCACAGGGGGAGGGACAATGATCCGGATATATAAACCCAGGCATTGGAGCTGGTGGTGGTGACCCCTTTTGGGGTCCCTCCCTACCATTGTATGGGAGCCCTGTTTTCACTCTATTAAGTCTTGTAACTGCACACTCTTCTGGACCATGTTTTTTCTGGCTAGAGCTGAGCTTTCACTCATCCTCCACGACTGCCCCGCCCTGGCAGACCACCACTGACTTTCACTCCTCCGGATCCGGCAGGGTGTCGTCTGCACCTCTGATCCAGCCAGACACCCATTGCCACCCCCGATCAGTCTAAAGGTTTGTCATTGTTCCTGTGCAGCTAAGTGCCCGGGTTCATCCTAATCAAGCTGAACACTATTTGCTGGGTTCCACGGTTCTCTCCCATGACCCACAGCTTCTAATAGAACTATAACACTCACCGCATGGCCCAAGATTCCATTCCTTGGAATCCATGAGGCCAAGAGCCCCATGTCCGCAAACAAAAGTCTTGCCACCATCTTGGGAGCAGCCGGCCACCATCTTGGGAGCTCTAAGAGCAAAGACTTGCTGGTAACAATATGGAAAATAGGGTGAAGAAGTACTACATCTATCACATATTTCCAACTAAATACTCTGGACAAGAGAACATAGAGATGAAGGAGCAAGAATATTCAAAGAAATAGTTCTGTAAATTATGCCAGACTCATAAAATATCGTAAATATAGGAAGCACAATAAATGCAGAGAAAAATATATGCAAATAAATCAACAAATAGTCACATAGTATTTTATTGCATTTTTTAAAAGAGTATTTAAACTCAGTTTGAGAAAAAGCATACCTCAGCCATATCTGTCATATAAGAATACACTCTTCATGAAAATAGACAAACTGACAGTGGATTTAGCATTTGGCATATATATGTAATATAATATTGTTTTCTTTCTGTTTCTCATTAGTTTTCTTGGTTGGTTTTCACTGCAGGTTTCTTTGAAGTGAATGACAGGATCATACTCAGGGTCAGCTTTCATTGTTAAAATTTAAACAAAGTCCTGAGGGTAAGTCAAGATATTTGACTCTGAGTGAATATTATAAAAAACTAAATAAGGTTTTTATTTTTTTTAAAAAAATTGCTTTATATTACAAAATGATCAATTAGCAAAATGATCATTAATCAAATAACCAAATGTTCTCTTTAAAAGCCTACAAGTGAATATTTTACTTTCATTTCTTTGACTTTGGAGTACCAAAGTCGAAGAGATGATCTTAAAAGCATTATGAGACAAAATGCAGATCAATTATGAAAGAACAATTAGTTTAAAATTAGATGGCAATGGAATGATATTCTCAAAACATTAGAAGTAAATGAATGCTAACTTTATATTTTGTAACCAAAAATTATCTTTAAAAAATGGAAACAAATATTTTCAGATTAAAACAGGGAAACAAACAAAATCTAAAATACCTTTCTAAAAGAGGCACTATTACAGAATCTGATGAAAATGTGCTCCTTCAAGAAGTATTGAGGTGCCAATAAGAATACGAGTAAAGGAATTATTGAGGTGTAAGTCAATCAAAGCATTTATGGGCTACATAAAGTAACAACATGAATAACAATGACATAATAATAATGCCGAGTTTGGGGGTGAAAATTCAAAATTAAAATAGTGGACCTCTATCTTATGAAGGTTCTTCAGATAAACAAAACAATAGAAAAATATATATATATAAATATGTATATATAAAATAAGGTATTGGTTCATATGAATTTGAATGCTGAAAAGTCTTACGATCTGCCACATTTGAGCCAAAGATCCAGGAAAGCTGGTGGTGTGGTTTAAAGCCCAGAGAGCTAGAGAGCCCATGGCATAGATTTCAGTCTGAGTTTGAGGGTCTGAGAACCAGGAAAAGCAAGGGGAAGAGATCAATGTTCTACCTCTGTCATGCAGACGAGAGGTGAATCCAACCTTTCTCAGTCTTTTTCTTCTATTCAGGCCCTTAATGGGTTGGACAATACTCATTGGCATAGTGAGGGTGATTTTCTTTACTCCATTTGCTAGTTCAAATGCTAATATCTTCTGGAAACATCTTCACAGACACATCCAGAAATAATATTTAATGAGATATCTGAGTCTCCTGTTGACCAGTCAAGTTGACATATAAAATTAACCATTACAATCTCAGAAGATAATAATGTAGAAGACGGAGAAATGTAGTTAAAGTATTCCTAAGAGTGTTTACAATGAATATGTCATCATAGTTACAAGTAAAATCTTCCCATCTTCCAAAGAATTATACCTCCTTGTATCCACAGTTATGTATGGCTTTCTCTTACATTGGCTCTTGACATGAGCATTTTATTTGTTTATTCATTGTTGAAACAGAATTTTTTTTAATGTTAATTAAGGTGTCCTTCTCTGACTTCTAGGAACTGTTTTTCAATCAAGTAATGAACGTTGGACTAGACTACTAAAAGAGAAGATGATCTAGTAGAAACAAACCCTCTTAGGTGAGGCAACCACTAAACTAGCCCTCAGCCGATTGGCTGGATGACTAAATTTACATTTAATACTTTATAGAGGACAGCTGCTCAAATTGCTGACCTTTATGATAGAGAAAATACAATCAATGTTTTAAACAATCAGGTTGGGGGGGTAGTTTTATTTGACAAAATTTAAATAAATATAGGTGTTATAAAGTTATAGGCATGATCATCTTTAAGAAAAACATAAAGAAGAGAAATATATCTCATAATTTCTAAAACAGTACAATTAAAAAATATCAGCAATTTTGCAAAAGGGCGACAAAAATAAAAATTCAGTAAAAACAAAAAATAGTTGAGAGAAAAAGTTTATTATTTTCATCCTTATGATAAATATCAAACTAACTTGTTATAAGATCAAACTCACAACTTAGGGTTATTTTGCAATTTATTGAGCTAAATTCACAGGTCCTCAATAATATCTATATCTATATATAGTAGGTGTGTATGTGTGTATGTGTACACACATGAAAAGCGAGCGATCATAAAAATAATTGTTAAAATATGCAAATATATATATTACACAAAAAAAGAGTGAAAACATTAGTAGATATTAGCATTCTTATTTTTAGAACTAGCTTGCATCCATGACTGGTACTTATAATTTTTAATTTTTACTATCCATATCTCGTGTCCTAGTTTTAGATTTATTTAAATTAGATTTAATTTCTTTAAGAAATTAAAGTTATTTCTCTTCTAACAGAAAGCAGCTTGAAAAACCAGATAGGCAGTCATTGATTTGCAAATGCCAGGTTTCTAGAAGCCAGGTCCACCCACTATGGCGGTTCCAGCTGTCTTCTCCTTGTCACCACATGTGCCAGGTGTCATGGCAACCACCAGATAAGGCTACATGTGCAGGGTATCATAGCTACCCTCCTTTACATAATGAGACCCAGCGATCTCATGATGCTTGGTTGCTACCACTCTGGGATGATATCATATAACATAATATAGTATAGTGGTGACAAACACAGATTCTAGATTCAGACAACATATTTTTAATAAAGAAGTTATTAAGAAGTAATTTCTATAGGTAGAATTTGTAGTCAATGTTTCAGCTACTCTGAATTCTGTCTGTAATTCAGTTTTTCCTTCTAAGGAACCTTGAGTTCTTAGTAGGATACTATACTTCCTATACACGGTTAAAGTAGCAATCTATTAAATTCATTGCCAGATATGGTGGTATTAAAAAACCACATATCATTAGTTGTTCTTGGTTTGATTCATATGCTTTCTTGTCCCTATTTTTATAGAACTAACAATATTTCCCCTAAATATTTAGGATAAATCACCTCACACTATAAAGTCTCCTTTTTCCAGTTTGGCTAATAAAATGCCAGGCCAAAAATTATTAGGTAATAATTTTACACCTTTTTAGATTGGGTTCTTTTCCATTGAATGGAAACTTAGAGGAAATATTGTTTTCTTAGGTCTGAAAATCTCTGAATCAGTCTAGACTTAAAGGAAGTGGAAGAAACAATATGAAGAGTGAATCATTAGGTGGAACTATGAGATAGTCCATGCTAACTTTAATTCCTTAGATCACAATCTTTTTGGTGAAGTGTGGAAAGCTTCATCTTATAGTCTAGTATTATCACAGTATGGTCTTTCTTTTTGATGTCTAAGTGTGGAAGGACTGCAGGTTTTTGTAATATAGACAAACATGTAAATTCTATTTATCATATGTGAACTTGCTCATGTTATACAGTTTACATAAGGCTTCTCAAGTGGCTGCCAGTTTTTTTCAGTCGTAGGAAAATAATAATCTTAATTCCAAATATCTCATGATGCATGGTTCCTGCCACTCTGGGGTGGTATTATATAATGTAATATAGTGTAGTAGTGAAAAACACAGATTCTAGTTTCAGATAACACAGAATTAATACAGGAGTTATTAAGAAATGTTTTTTAGGCAGCTATAAAGGGTGAAAGTTCTTGGTGGAATCTTCCATTAATAAAAAGCTACCCCCAACGATTTCTTTTCTAACAGAAAGCAGTTTGAAAAACTAGACCAGCAGGCATTGATATGCAAATACTAGAGGCTAGAAGTTAGGTCCACCCAATATAGTGGATCCCATCCTCTTCTCCCTGTCACCACGTGTACCAGGTGTCATGGAAGCCTCCAGATAAGGCCATGTGTGCAGGACATCATGGTGGCCCACATTTGCATATTAAAATGCTAGGGTGGGATGACCAGTTTTTTCATGGGCTATGTGAATGAAACATGGTTAAACCAATCCCCTGGGCCTTATGCAAATCAGACACCACCTCCTCCAGCCCCCCAATATAACTTACTGTTTTCCACCGTAAGTGAGATTTTCCAGTTGGAGCTTTCCTCCCTCTGTACGGGACAGCTGTCTTTTTTTGTTTATTCAACTTTCCCTCCTTAAAACCACTCCACATGTGTCCATGCTGATAAATTTCTCTGCACGAGACAAAGGACCCTGTTTTTTTCTCCAGTCATTGGAGCCGTATCATTTTTGGTGTATTGGCTGGGAAACCAACAACATTCCTTGGAGTGGTAAATAGAGGAGTGAACTCAAAATCTGCCTTATAATTCTGAGGCTCTTGGCCTGTATTTTAAAATCAAAAGCAAATCAATTAATGGGCATCTGTCAACCATCTCGATAAGCTTTTCATGGCTGCTGTTCTAAAGACTCAGATGTCACGTTTGCTGGTGAGAACAAGGAAAACACCTCGGTACCCACAGGTAATTGGGAATGTTGGCCATGCTTCAAATAAATTTCTTTTCACGGGGAAACTTAGTCATCATACAAGTCTAGGAAAATTTCT
Organism: Piliocolobus tephrosceles; assembly: GCF_002776525.5. Classification (NCBI taxonomy): domain Eukaryota; kingdom Metazoa; phylum Chordata; class Mammalia; order Primates; family Cercopithecidae; genus Piliocolobus; species Piliocolobus tephrosceles. The sequence continues at coordinate 124,406,395 of NC_045436.1, forward strand.
GAAACAACTGAGAATTTCTGGCCAGGACACTCGCTGGTGCTATTCAAAGGCTTCTCGACTGAACTCAGCATCCATCAGCTTGCTCTTGGTATTGTTAAAAGATCCTCAGCTATCCTGTCATAAAACTTTCCTTCTTTTTCTGTCCATGGTTATTGTGTCTTTTATTCTCTCTGTTTGCTGAATGCTTGGGAATTTTTACAGTCTAGGGTAATAATCCTATTAGGCAAGACCAGAATATACTGTGGTAACCGGGGATATAGCTCAGGAAAATGCCATTGCATTCTTCTAAGAAGAGGTCTCCCTTTCCCCGACAGTGAGGTTACTTGCTAATATTCCCCTTGTGAGCACATGGTATTTCTAAACCAACATTGCTACATAGTGGAAATAGAAATCCTCTCCATAAGACATATTGCTGTCATCTGTAGTATACGGCAGCTTCCCAATTTTTCCTTTTTGTGCGTTTCTATTGGAAACCAGGCTTTATGTTTCTTCTGTAAATGGGAAAATTCTGCTTTCAACTATTAGGAGTAAATGTCCTCCACACCCAAATGTTAGTCCCAATACTATCCCATCAGCAGTAAACTCACCATTAGGTTCCTGTGTCCCTTTAAAGAACTTAGTCTGTCTCCTCTTAAGACAGTACTTAATGAGTAAGGGGATTTTAAGTCTGGAAGTTAACCAGAATCATTTTTCTAAAGGTAAATACTGTAGCATGGGCCATAATATCAGGCAATCTAGCACATTGCCTCCATTGACGGAGTCTTACTTTTTATATAGTCTTCCCCGAGATTCATTTTTTTGGGGAGACACACAGGTCACACAAGTCTAGGAAGTCAAGGGAAATCAAAGGAAGAGGACTAGACCTACTTGGGTGAGCATGGCTTAGTTCCTTTGGTGCCATGCTTTGGAGGTTCATGCCTCCAACCAAGGGCGGCAGATTTAACTGAGTGCCAGAACCCAGGAACTAAGGAGGGAAAACAGTTGGAGGTATACTCCCACTATCTTCTTCTCCACCCTAGGTCACACAGAAAGGAAGGAGATGAAAAGGAAACTTTTATTGCCATATCTTTTTCTAGATGGGTAACAGATTATCTTCAGCTTGCACTCCTCTGGAGTGCATTCTGAAACATTGGAACTTCTTTAACCTTAGGACTTTGAAAAGAAAAGCAATTCATTTTATTTTACACAAGAGCATGGCATTTTTACTGAACCTTTGCAAGCATTGTAACACCCACCCAGCTCTTTTTACAATCATATCGGGAATGTCCAAAGAGAATAATTTCCTAAAATTAGAGAAGCAACGTTCAAGAGAACCATCTAATTATCCCCATTATTTGAGGCCCCTTCAAGCGCTCTTCCCATTACAAGATTTTAGGCAAGCAAAACCGAGACCTAGGTCAATTTTCTGACAACCCTTATAGGTAGTAGAAGCCTTCCAATATGTAACTCAGGTGTTTGACTTCACATGGAGAGATGTTATGCTGCTCCTAAATCAGACCCTCACTGCAGCTGAGAAGCAGACAGTTTTGCAGGCAGCAGAAAAATATGGAGCAGAGCAACATGTCTCCTATAGCAGACCAAGGAGAAAAGAGGAGATAGAAAAGATGAAGAAGTAGTGGAAATTCCAGTCCCCCTAGGAAGAGAAGCAGTTCCAGTAGACAACCCTGATTAGAACCCCAATAACTTAGGAGATGGATAGAAAAAGAAGCACTTCTTAATGTGCCTATTAGAGTACTTATCAAAAAAAAAAAAAAAACAGGACTAAACTTCTTAATTACTCTAAACTGTCCATGATAGACCAAATGCCAGATGAGAATCCTATAGCCTTTATGGAAAGGCTAATTGAGGCACTAATAGAGTACACCTCCTCATCCCTTGATTCAGTTGAGGGACAGCTCAGTCTACAGAGTAAGTTTATGACACCGGCAGCTCCCTATAAAAGAAGGAAACCACAGAAGCAAGCTATAGGACCAGATAGCACCTTAGAGAACCTACTGGAGATGGCCACTTTGGTCTTTTATAACAGGGACCAAGAGGAGGCCCAAAAGAAAGAGCGAAAGCTCAGGAGAAGGAAAGAGGCTCTGGTAGCAGCTTTGCAAGTTTACAAGATCCAGGATCCCTGAGGTGCCTCTGCTAGTTGTTATTGATGTGGCAAGCCAGGGCATTTTAAGAAGGAATGCCCAAACAGCCACCTTGACCCTGTCTAGCCTGCGGTGGAGACCACTGGAGATCAAACTGTCCCCAGAAGTGGAAGTCACTGGGTTCAGAACCAGTCTCACAGATGGTCCAGTGACTGATGGGTCTCAAGGCTCAAACCCTGGCTCTAGTGGCTCAAACTGCCGTGGCAGCACAGGAGCCCCGAGTGATTCTGGACATTAAAAGAAGGAAAGTAAACCTCCTTCCAAACACTAAAGTCAGTCTCTCTCTTTTCTCCTAATTCAGGCCTCCCCTCTTCCCATAGCAGGACCATAAGGGGCTTCTCAGGAAAAGTTCTAATCCGATATTTTACCCAACTTCTTAGTTGTAGTCAGGGGAACCTGTTTACATATGCTTTCAAGCCATTGTCATGATAGCTCTGATAGTCAGAAAGCCTCCATATTAACCCTGAAAAATAATTTAACCATTTTACACCCCACATGATGTGGCAGAATTACTGTCCTCCAGGGGGAACTCTTAGCTAACAAACAGCCAGTAAATCAAGAAATACCTAAGGCAGGGTAAACAGTAATCACTCTAAATAAAGTCTTTCCCTCTCCAGGTATAAGCCCTCAATTAGCTAAGCTAATAGCTCTTACAAGAGCAATTGAATGAAGCGAAGGAAATGTAGCTAACATTTACCGTGACTTCAAGTATGCTTTCCTGGTTCTCCATGCTTATGTTGCCATTTGGAAGGAAAGGCATTTTCTTACCACTAATGAATCTCCTATAAAATATCACCAGCAAATTAACAGGTGATTATCCTGTTTTCCTTTCATGAGAAATAGCAGTGATGCATTGTAGGGGACATCAAAAGGGAACAGATGATGTAGGAAATACATTAGCTGATCAGACAGCTAAGTCAGTGGCAAGGAAGCCTCAAGAAATTAACACACTTCAAACCCTTCTTATAGGGGAAGGTTCCATAAGAGAAATTAAACCTCAGTTCGCCCCTACAGAAATAGAATGGGGTACTTCTCTAGGGTATACTTTTCAGCCCTCAGGATGTCTACAGTCAGATGACAAGCTCCATTTGCCAGCCTCCAGCCAATGGAAAATCTTTAAAATTCTTCAGCAGTCTTTTCATTTGGGAAAGGGTAAAACTTATCAATATGCCCAGAGATTGTTTTCAGGAGAGAACTTACTAAAAACAATCAAGCAATTTGTTAATGTTTGTGAAATCTGATTTCAAAGTAGTCCCCTGAACTGGCAACTCCTTCCTCCTCAAACCCAAAGAATAGGAAGTTATCCACGGGAAACTGGCAGATAGACTACCCACATGCCGAAGACAAAGGGCATTCAATACCTGCTGGTATGGGTAGATATACTTTCACTAACTGGGTAGAAGCATTTCCATGTCACACAGAAAAAGCCTGTGAGGTAACAAAAATGTTAATTAATGAAATAACTTCCAGGTTCGGTCTACCTAAGTACCTTCAAAGTGACAATGGCCCCTTGTTTAAGGCAACTGTCACATAAAGGGTCTTAAAACCACTAGGCATAGAATATCATCTCCACTGTGCTTGTAGACCCTAGTCCCTAGGAAAGGTAGAGAAAACCAATGATATTATCAAGAGGCACCTCAGAAAATTTTCCCAAGAAATTCACCTTCCTTGGGTCACTCTTCTTCCCATGACCTTACTACAGATAAGAAATACCCCTTAAAAATTAGGTCTTAGCCCTTTTGAGATGCTGAATAAATGGCCTTCCCTTTCCAATGATTTTCTATTAGATTGGGAAATCTCTGAGCTGGTTAAACATGTAACCTCTCTGGCTCACTTCCAACGAGAATTGATACAACTAGCAGAAGCCCAACCCCAGGAAATAGGACCACCTTTATTTAACCCAGGAAATTTGGTATTAGTGAAAACCCTCATCTCTTTCTCTTTCCCTAAGCCAAGCTGGGAAGGGCCCTACACTGTTCTCTTTCAACCCCCTTGGCAGCAAAAGTAACAGGCATCAACTTCTGAATACATCACACTGAAGTCAAAGCCTGAAAAGCTGAGGGAGCAACCCCTGACAGCCAGAGAAAGGTCATGAATATCAGTGTGAAGAAATAGGAGATCTTAAGTTGAAAATCATAAAAGACAAGTAACTAAATGAGGGCTACTGATCTTTCTCAGTCTCACTACTACCTTACCAGATACTTTTTATTATTTCTACCTTTCCTCTCAAAATTTGCCACCAAATATTAGAACTTCTTCTTAATGCATACTTGCAGAGAGATTTTAATTATTTATGGAATTGCATTTGTATCTCTGTTAATTCTCAAATGGAAATATTATATCTTGGCAAGTAAAATTTTAAATGGAAATTATTTGCTACACCACTCTTGTGGGAATTTTTAGAGACATGCTACTATTTGCAATAGAATATACACTGTGGCATCCACAACATGGAATTCTGGTTGTAAAATTCTAATTGCTGTAATATTTTGCCTAATTATTATCCTTATAACAAGATTAATAATTACAAAAAAGATTTCATCAAAGTTGTTTTGCTTATAGCAGGAGTAATAGGATAAGAAGTGAGCATGAAAGTTTTACTATCATTAAGTTTGATTGGACTTTTTATTGAAGATTTTAATATGGTGTGCTCAAAGCTACAGAAAGAAGGTTATAAAGGAAGACATTTTATATAAGAAAGGATCTTGTATGGTAAATTATTGTCCTAAAAGGAAGTGACTGGTTGCTTAATGGAAGGATGTTTAGGACAATTCAGAAAGTTTGAATATGTAGAAAGAGACTCTGTGAAAGCTATGAAATAATTTGATGACTAAAGGAAATTGTCAAGATTAACACTAACGTTATTTTAGACACCCAATAATGTATTTATTTGAATTATATTGCAAGTTATAAAAATGGCCTAAGCCTAAAATTATTCTCTAATGGCAAGTCAAGGGGGAAATGTATGCTTTTCTCAAGGAAAAAAAAAAAAAAAAAAAAGTTACTTAATGTTTCTAGTAATTTACAGTGACATCTAGTGGCCATGATTCAGTATTACAATCCATTAGTGTAACTTACAGGTATGGAACTCTACTGTCATAGTTATGGTCTATAGGACTTCCACTAACAGTGATAATCTTAATGCTCATATTCTAATACTGTATTTTAAACCTTCCTGTGAAGTGTATCTATTTTCACCTAGAAGCAATCGAACTCCAAATGCTGCTGCAGACAGAGCCACACATGGGCATGTCATTCTTCCAAGAAATCTGAGATCAACCTCAGGAGGAGGCCCAACTGCTGTCCCCCCACGATGCCCCTTTTCAGTAGGAAGTAGCCAGAAACAATCATCATCCAACACTCCCTAACAGCAGTTAGGTTTTTGTTACTTTTTATTTTTATTTAGGTTTTATTTACTTTTTATTACTTCTCCTGAGTGGGGGAAGTAATACAGAAGTCATAAAGAAACAATTTTTAGGCAGCTAAAAAGGGTAAAAGTTCTTGGTGAAATTTTCCTTTAACAAAAAAATGATCCCAAACCATTTCTTTTCTAACAGAAAACGGCTTGAAAAACCAGACTGGCAGGGCATTGATATGCAAATGCCAGAGGCTAGAAGCCAGGTCCACCCAATATGGCAGTTTTTGCCCTCTTCTTGTCACCACGGTTGCCATGTATCATGGCGGCCTTCAGATAAGGCCATGTGTGCAGGACACCATGGCCACTCACATGTGCATGTTAAAAGGCTAGAGTGGGAGGGCCAGTGTTTTCAAAGGCAATGTGAATGACACATCTGGTCAAACTTGCCCTGAATGAATATTGCATTCTAGGGGACCATAGGCAATATATACATCTGCTGGTTCTCTATCTAGTGTGCATCACAGTTAGGAACGTTAACATCGAGGGATAATAATTATACAATTTCAACTACTTTTTGTCCCAATCAGGTCATATAACTAATTCCAGTTAACTCAATTTTTTTCTGAGGATGTGTTGCCTACATTTCTATCTTTGGAACAAAGCTTTGTTAGTCTAGGACACTGGTTGTAATAAACTGAGACCAATTCTGGCTAATGTAATCAGAAAATAGTCATTATAATCAGAATTTATTTGAGTGACTCACAGAAATGAAGGAAAAATTATTGGAACAAGGCAGAAAAGAACAGTAGTTAAAAGTCCCTAAACTGCCAAGTTAAGTCCTTACTGGTTTGAGCAGTAACTGTTCACTACACCATCATTACTTTACTACTATAGGACACAACTGGCCTTGAGTATCATTACAACGCTAACAATGGATACCAACACTTTATATTTTTCTACCATGATCATACTGATTCATGCTGTGAATACATTCTAACTCTTTTTTCTTTTTCCACCAGAATCAAAATCTTGGCAACATATCCAACTGACCATGTACAGTTTGCATGTCTAGCTGCCAGTGTGTAGTGGAGAAAACGTTAAACACATTGGGTTTTACAGAGAAAGCAGTGTTTCGTTTCTGAAGAAAGACTCACACAATTTCATTGCCCATTAAAGGAGAAAGGTGGTTGGATGCTGAGCTGATAAAAATGCAAGTGACCAACTAAAAAATATGTTCATTAAAAAGCCCTAGTTGTATCCATCCGGTATCCTCAAAAGATAACGTAGTGGAACAGATTTTGTTTATAGAAGCTGTTGTGTTAAAGTAGAAACAGCATAAGTTCTGGAGTAAGTCCTCAATTTCTTCTGAATCATAGTTTATTTATCTACAATAGAATAACAGAAATAAAATAATAGATGAATACATTTTTAAAGATCAGTTGCCTTATGAATGTAAGTTATTAACTTCTAATTTCTACTAAAGATCATTCTTCAGATATCCTATGCTTGCCTTCATGTGAGCCAAAATAAGCCTCCATCCATACATTCCTCTCTTCTTGTCAAAACTAACCATTGGCCACAATTTAATGGTAAATAATCTTTCAGGCTCCCAATATCTTGTGAATACTCAAATACACAGATGAAAATGGGCTCTAAAAGCAAAAAATATGCCTGATAGAATGATTGGTTTATTGAAATACTTAACTATTAAGTTGATAGACCTTGGTTAAGAAAAATAATCAGTATTTTAACTGCAGGTATACTAAAAAAACATAGTAATCCCAATGACTTAAAATAATGTCAGAGAGTGACTCCTTCAATTCTCTCTGTAAAAACTCCTTGCTTAGAAATACAAATTAATTACAAAATTGTCAACCAATCATCTAGATAATTACCTCATTTTATAATGTTACTTTTTGTGACAGTAAATAAGAATGCCATCCTTTTCCCATTTATAGCTATCAAGCTTCACAAAATATTAGAGTTTAAATGAGAGGTAATTCATGGCCTCTTGAAGAAGATATCCTGGACATAATCTTGACTCTCAAACTTAATAATCATGTATAATGCTGAGCATTTATTTAAACCAATCTGTGTACTTACTGCATCTTCAAAATGGAGGTAATAATAGTATGTGTGCATTTCTATGTACACATATATCTACATATAAACATATATGGAAGGTTGTGAACATTAATACATAAAAACGATGTTTGAAGAGAATATCTGACATGTAAAAATTATCCACATTTTTATTCATGTATTGTGAAAGTTTTAGCCCCTACAGAAAATTAATGTAATGTAAATGGCTAATTCAAGTTTGTTTGGTATTAAATAATATAATAACATGGAAGGGTTATATGATTATAGAAAAAGAAAGTCAGATGCCAAAATAAAATGTGGGTATATGATGATGAAGTTATAATATATAGGCTGTGTTGTCAGTTTTATATTTTGAGGTAAGAGATACATTGTGTAAAAAGTTAATTAAACTATAGTTTTTAAAATGTTGAATGGTGCACTGCAGTGCTATTTGGGATAACAAAAATGTGTATATATATGTGAGGGTTTGGGCAAAGACACACTGTATTGGGTAAATAATAGCAAGGAAAAGCATAATTATTTGAAGCCAGATAAGAAGTAAAAACAGTGGCTTACAGGTCACAGAGAATGCTCTAGGAACATCTGGCAAATCTGCACATGCTAAAATGCCTGATGATTCAAAGCAACAATGTCTCCCAAAATAATATAAATCTTATGGGCTGGCCACTTTAAGCCAGAAGTATAAAGTCGTAAGTGGGCTGGTTACAGAGATCCATATAAATGACATGGTGTTCACTGAAAGAAGAATAAAACACTTTTTTTTCTTTTTTTTTTTTTTAATCTTCAGTCTGTCAAAGAAACAGTTCTATCAGGCTAATTAGAAATGAGAGGCGACCAGGCGTGGTGGCTCATGCCTGTAATCCCAGCACTTTGGGAGGCTGAGGCAGGTTGAACTCCTGAGGTCAGGAGCTCGAGACCAGCCTGGCCAACATAGTGAAACCCCATCTCTAATAAAAATACAAAAATTAACCGGGTGTGGTGGCTCATGCCTGTAATCCCAGCTACTTGGGAGGCTGAAGCTGGAGAATGGCTTGAAGCTGAGAGGCAGAGGTTGCTGTGAGCCAGGATTGTGCCATCGCACTCTAGCCTGGGGAACAAGAGCAAGATTTCGTCTCAAAAGAAAAAAAAAATGAGAGGCTAGGCACAAATACTAGCATTAGAGGGTTA
>NC_045436.1:124415263-124498539 GCF_002776525.5 Piliocolobus tephrosceles
GGCTCCGTTCTGTTCCATTGGTCTATATCTCTGTTTTGGTACCAGTACCATGCTGTTTTGGTTACTGTAGCCTTGTAGTATAGTTTGAAGTCAGGTAGCGTGACGCCTCCGGCTTTGTCCTTTTGACTTAGGATTGTCTTGGCAATACGGGCTCTTTTTTGGTTCCATATGAACTTGAAAGCAGTTTTTTCCAATTCGGTGAAGAAACTCATTGGTAGCTTGATGGGGATGGCATTGAATCTATAAATTACCTTGGGCAGTATGGCCATTTTCACAATATTGATTCTGCCTATCCATGAGCATGGTATGTTCTTCCATTTGTTTGTGTCCTCTTTGATTTCACTGAGCAGTGGTTTGTAGTTCTCCTTGAAGAGGTCGTTTACATCCCTTGTAAGTTGGATTCCTAGGTATTTTATTCTCTTTGAAGCAATTGTGAATGGAAGTTCATTCCTGATTTGGCTCTCTGCTTGTCTGTTACTGGTGTATAAGAATGCTTGTGATTTTTGCACATTAATTTTGTATCCTGAGACTTTGCTGAAGTTGCTTATCAGCTTAAGAAGATTTTGGGCTGAGACGATGGGGTTTTCTAAATACACAATCATGTCATCTGCAAACAGGGACAATTTGACTTCCTCTTTTCCTAACTGAATACCCTTGATTTCTTTCTCTTGCCTGATTGCCCTAGCCAGAACTTCCAACACTATGTTGAATAGGAGTGGTGAGAGAGGGCATCCCTGTCTTGTGCCAGTTTTCAAAGGGAACTTTTCCAGTTTTTGCCCATTCAGTATGATATTAGCTGTGGGTTTGTCATAAATAGCTCTTATTATTTTGAGGTACGTTCCATCAATACCGAATTTGTTGAGCGTTTTTAGCATGAAGGGCTGTTGAATTTTGTCAAAAGCCTTTTCTGCATCTATTGAGATAATCATGTGGTTCTTGTCTTTGGTTCTGTTGATATGCTGGATTACGTTGATTGATTTGCGAATGTTGAACCAGCCTTGCATCCCAGGGATGAAGCCCACTTGATCATGGTGGATAAGCTTTTTGATGTGCTGCTGAATCCGGTTTGCCAGTATTTTATTGAGGATTTTTGCATCGATGTTCATCAGGGAGATTGGTCTAAAATTCTCTTTTTTTGTTGTGTCTCTGCCAGGCTTTGGTATCAGGATGATGCTGGCCTCATAAAATGAGTTAGGGAGGATTCCCTCTTTTTCTATTGATTGGAATAGTTTCATAAGGAATGGTACCAGCTCCTCCTTGTACCTCTGGTAGAATTCAGCTGTGAATCCATCTGGTCCTGGGCTTTTTTTGGTGGGCAGGCTATTAATTGTTGCCTCAATTTCAGATGCTGCTATTGGTCTATTCAGGGATTCAACTTCTTCCTGGTTTAGTCTTGGAAGAGTGTACATGTCCAGGAAATTATCCATTTCTTCTAGATTTTCTAGTTGATTTGCGTAGAGGTGTTTATAGTATTCTCTGATGGTAGTTTGTATTTCTGTGGGGTCGGTGGTGATATCCCCTTTATCATTTTTTATTGCGTCTATTTGATTCCTCTCTCTTTTCTTCTTTATTAATCTTGCTAGCGGTCTGTCAATTTTGTTGATCTTTTCAAAAAACCAACTCCTGGATTCATTGATTTTTTGGAGGGTTTTTTGTGTCTCTATCTCCTTCAGTTCTGCTCTGATCTTAGTTATTTCTTGCTTTCTGCTAGCTTAAGAGTGTGTAAATACAAAGCTCAATTATATCTTTTTGACCAGAAGCTATTTTATATATGTAAAAGCACATGTTAAGAATAAAAGCAGAATAAGTTATATTATGCCAACACTCATCTAAAGAAAGGAAGAGTAGATATCTTTGTTTTACATAAAGCAGAATTAAGAGCAAGAAAAATTACTATGAGTAAAGACAAGTGTTACATGAATATTGTCATAAAATGGTCTTCTTAGAGAATCTAAGAAGACAACAATCTTTACTGTGTATATATCTAAAAATAGAGCATCAAAAATCATATTATACAGCCATAAAAAAGGATGAGTTCATATTCTTTGCAGGGACATGAATGAAGCTGGAAGCCACTACTCTCAGCAAACTAATACAGGGACAGAAAACATAATACCACATGTTCTCACTCATAAGTGGGAGCTGAACAGTGAGAACACATGGACACAGGGATGGGAACACCACACACTGGGGCCTGTAGGGGGGTGGGGGGCTAGGGGAAGGACAGCATTAGGAGAAATATCTAATATACATAATGGGTTGATGGGTGCACTAAACCACCATGGCACATGTATACCTACGTAACAAACCTGCACATTCTGCACATGTATCCCAGAACTTAAAGTATAATAAAAAAAAAGATGCATCAGAAAATGAAAAAAAAAATAAAAACAGAAATTTACTATTGCATCTGCAAATCTCAACACCTTCCTCAGCAATTGATATTGATAGGTTAAGCAGACAGAACTATCTCTGAAGATACAGTTTACTTGATTATATTATCACTTAACTAATTAAAATTTATAGAACATTCAAAAACAGTGAAATATGTATCACTTCAAAGTTCCCATTATAGTCACAAAGACAAACTAAATTTTGAGCCATAAAATGCACACTAATACATTTTTGTAAACAAATTATGTAAAATAAATTATCATACTGCAAGCAAATTAACTGGAAATAAATAACAGAATGGTGAAAAAATGTTGAATTTTAGGGTCAAGAAGAAGCCTCAAGAGAAAATTTAAAAATATTTTAAACTAAATAAAAATTAAAATAAAACTTATCAAAGCGTGTAGGGTGCAACACAAGCAATATTTAGAGAAAAAAAAAACATAGAATTCATGCCTATGTTATAATTGAAGACTTAAAATCAGTCTAATTATCCATCTTAGGAAACTAGACAAAGAAGTTTCCTGATGTAAATCTAAAGCAAGCAGAAGAAAAGTAAATAACAATTAGAATAAAAATCAATGAATTAAAGATAGAAAATAAATAAATGCAAAAGCCGGTTTTTGAAAAATATTCCTGAAATAAAGTTCTAGGCAGGATAAACAGACATAAAATTGAGAAGACAAATGTCACTAACATCAGAAATGAAATAAGCACAAATTGAGATCCCAGATCCTCATTTCTAATATCATTTTCCAGTATAAGGTACTAGGTCTCCGTTGAGAAATGAGTAACTTTAGGGAGGCAGTAGGAAACATACAATTTGAATCTGGACCATTTTCTAGGCCAAAACATAAGGAGTGATCAACAAACAAAATTTTCACTCGGAGGATATGATAAAGAACAAAAGAACAAATTAAGAAGTTTCCAATGCCCAAAGCTGGAACAAATTTAGCAAGAATATTAATGATGTAGTAGCCTATCTAAACCCAATGTATAAAATAAATATCCATGAGAATATATTGATACAAGTAAATAATTGAATGAACAAATAATTAGGGAAGAAAAGAACAAAGTTTTTTGGAAAAGTTCTAAATAATTAATGTTGATACTCCACCATCAAGAAAATGAATTATTAATTTCCACCTTATGTGTTGCCTGGAGGGAGATTACATTTACAGTGGAGAAACTTTGACAAACATTTTTTCAGCCAAGTGATCAAGGTCAATGTTCACATTGGTAAGTCAGGTTTACAGCATGTAACCTTGATATGCTATAATGAGAATGACACTGTACTTCTGTGATCTTCCCTTTACAATTTGTAACCTCAGTTTAATCATGAGAAGAAAATCAGGCAAATCCCAATAGAGGGACATCCTACAAAATATTTGACCAATATTCTTCAAAACTGTCAAGGTCAAAAAAGGAATGCTCCAGCAACCATCATAGCAAGAATAACCTGAGGAGACATGATAAGTAAATGTTTTGTGGTAATCCATAGTGAGATCCAGGAACAGAAAAAAGACAAGTAAAAATTTAATAAAACCTGGATAAAATATGGGCTTCAGCTAAAAATAATGTATCAATATTTCTTCATTACTTGTAAAAATAACCCTACTAACATGTTGAGAACATATTTAAATGAGATCTGATCTTATCTAGAGAAGTTAGAGGACATAAACTTTAAACTGAATTCTGGATGTTGAGTTGAAGGGACTTAGGCATAAAGGGATAAGAAGAAGAATTCTTCATGACACATTCATGGCAGGAAGAAGATAGTGTTCTTGAAAAACTGGAAGAACAATTAGCCCAGAGGTAAAGATTAAGGGAAATACCAGTGTGAGATAAAATACTGGTGTGAGATAAAGTAAGGATGTAATAAACTCTTCAGTTACCATGTACAGCATGTTAAAAATTGTCTTTGTTATTCTAAGAGCAACACAATGTCAAAGAAGAGTTTCTTATGTCCCTTGTGCAGCTTCATTCGACAACTGATACACAAAGATGAAAGTTCAAGGTTTGCCAACAATATTGGGAAAAGTGAGAGCCCACAGAGGTATTTGTTTTAGAAATACAGAGTGATCTTAACATAATCGTTACCGTAAATTAAATCATATACACCATGGAATACTATGCAGCCATAAAAAAGGATGAGTTTGCGTCCTTTGTAGGGACATGGATGCAGCTGGAAACCATCATTCTTAGCAAACTATCACAAGAAGAGAAAACCAAACACCACATGTTCTCACTCATAGGTGGGAACTGAACAATGAGTTCACTTGGACTCGGGAAGGGGAATATCACACAATGGGGCCTATCATTGGGAGGGGGGAGGGGGGAGGGATTGCATTGGGAGTTATACCTGATATAAATGATGAATTGATGGGTGCTGACGAGTTGATGGGTGCAGCACACCAACATGGCGCAAGTATACATATGTAACAAACCTGCACGTTATGCACATGTACCCTAGAACTTAAAGTATAATAAAAAATAAAAAAATAAAAAAAGGATAAAAAAATAAATTAAAAAATTCTAAAGACAAACAAATTGTCATCAGTTGTTTTTATGTGGTGCATTTATTTTTCTAAAAAGACCTCGGATACTTTGTATTACGTGAAGTTTAATTTTTGCAAAAGACAATATTAGCAAATATTTGAGAGTTTAATTTTTTAAGATCCTATTTTAATCCACAAAACTTAATCTCTTCTTATAAATACATAAAGACTAATACTTATATAATTTCCAGAATGGAGCTTTTGGGACAGAGGCATACATTTTTGGTTGATGATATCTGGAAGGTCAAATTCTGTTGAATAATGAAATCAAAAGAACAATGGCTGATGATAAAGGAGTTAGAGGATCAGATGGAATGAGGAATTAATGAATGGACTATTCATCTGAAACATCTAACAATGAAGAAAAGGAGAAAGATAAGAAAGGTCCCTGGTGAAGAATGAGGTCAGTGAATTAGAACTTGTTTGCATAAGGAGGGCACCTATATATGAAACAATTTATTAGCCTAAGGGATGTACATTTAAATATTTTAAATCACAGGATTAATTTATATGCTTCGAAAATGTCTAACATATTAAAAATTTAAGATTAAAAAAACTCATTGAAACCTCAATTATACTTTATGGAATGATATATAGTGAACAGATTTTTGTGCATTCTTCTAGGAATTTTCTATTGCCAAATATGTTCTGTATTTGTGTATAAATAAGTGTATTTGAAGATCTTAATAGCAAAGTGAATAAATGTCTAGAATCTGAAGCCAGACTGCGTGGGTTAAAATCCCAATTGTAGTTATTTCTCAATCTGACATTAATTAAATTAATTAACCTCTTTATTTCTTAGTAGCCTCACTTATAAAATAGGCATAATAATTCTGCCTGCTTACAGGACTATTGTGAGGAAGAAGCACAAAGCACTTCGGGCAATGTGTGGCATAGAGTAATTGTTACTTAAATGCCTATCATTTAATTATTATTATCATTGGTGGAAAACTTTTCATTTTATTATCTTTGTAGTTTTTTTGTATGCTTTTTGTTCTCCCTATTTGGATTCTGTAATTATGCCAACGATGGGCATAATTAGCTGTGTTCTTGTTATTTGACCTCATCAGCCTTGGCATTAACTCATGCTAATTGCAAAGTCAGATCACTGCAATTTCCATTTCTACAGGCTAGTTTCATTGCTAGAGTAGCAATGGTTCAAGTCCTTCTTGTTGCCCATGGGTAGATTTCTACATAACTTTGCTTTGTGGTCCAGGATATCCTTGCTGGCATAAGAGTGTAGCAGACCCCAGGCTATGCTATACACCCACCTATTCACAACTAGAAAGTACAGAGGTTGTCACAAGGCAAAATTTTGAATAACAGAATATGAGGATTATTAGCAATCAACTCTCTTTACTAGAGAGAGCTTGATAAAGCATCTTCTAATTTATTCTTGCTTTTTTCCTCTTTTCTTGTTTTTCTTGATTAAAAATGGCTTAGAGAACATTTTCATATGCTGGTATTTGTGGAACAATTTTGTTTCCAAGTCTATGTACTATTTATTTTCACTTCCCATTTTTCCAACATATATTTATCTTTTAATGTACAGAAGCATTTTAAATATGATGGTCATTCATGTTTTCTGAATTTTTGTTTACATGGGAAATATTTTCTACCACAATATTGCTTGTTTTTTATTTTTATTCTTGGTGTTTCTTGCCTTTCTATTTTTATATACTTATAGGTTAATGTTTTTCTTAAATTTTTAAATAAATAGTTTTCAGAGTAGATATTGTTTATTTCACTTCAGCAACAATTGAGAAGGTTATCAGATTTTGTTCTATGTAACTATTAAATAGTGAATTTTAGCAATTATCTTTTTTTCTTGAAACACAACCAACTTTACCTAGGTATGGCTTTTTCAAGTTACAGTTATATGTTTATTTTCTTTTTCTTCTGAATTTATAATAACTATGCTGATATTAATTAAAGGTAATGGATTTTTATTTTGAAATTGTATGCCAGTTCCATAAATATTGTCGAAGTTTTAATTCTTTCTTGAGACTTTTCAACAGTGTAAATAGCATCATAAGTAGCTGTTTATATAATAAATATAAAAATAAATTATAATATTTGCTGCATCATTTCTTTAAAATGTGGTTAGTTTTCTAAAATGTACCCTTTATTTTTTATACATTTGTTAGCTACAGTTTTTTATTCTGATAAATTGGTAGTTAAAAATTATATACCAAGAAACAGGAGGTCTTGGAAACGGGCAAGATTTGTTCATTTTTATATTTCTCTAGTATTTCAAATTAAGTCCTTACACAAATGTGGCAGTTAATGTACATCTAGTTAATTTAGGGATATTCAGTTTTGTAGAGTGTTTTATTGTGATTTGGGAAAGGTAGTTTGATGCATTTAATCATTTCTTTAATTAAATTTAATTTTATCAAAGTCATATGTGTATATATTAATAGTAACAAGTCAATATTACTGAAGAGATTGCAATGAAATGTAGGGGTATCCTTTGTTTTACCATCTCACCTCCATTCCCACTCCTCAGAGTGGCTTCTTTTAGCTGTTCATGTTTGTATTCTATCTGAGCCTACATTTAAATAATATGTCGACTACTTGCTATTAGTGATGAAAACTTAGTTCCCTTAACCTTTTCTTCCTTATTTGTAATGTTTGTTCTCCATAGGTTTCACGTACAAAGATGTTTCAAGAAATATTTTGATAACCTCTAACAAAACTTTAAATTATAACCTTATATCTTTATCACATTTCATAAACTTTTTTCATAAACTATGCCCTACTTTCAGCATAATGAAGATATTACATCCTTACTCTTCCCTCTATTCCTCTTCTTGATTTGTTTTTTCTCGTCTCTGTTGAGTGTATTTTCAAATGGTCAAGTCGTTAACCTTAATTTCTTGACGTTAAACAAATTATAATTTTTTATAAGCTGACTAAACTTTGAAAATAATTTATATTATGCATATGTGAGAATTAATATTGTTATAAGCAACAATGTATCCTGTTACAAATAATACATTAAGTTGTAATGACTATGTAAATACTATCCTATGTTTGAGCAAGTAGGGTACTGGGATTACACTATCTTCCTTATTTAGCTTGTTTCACACAAAGATCAAATGGTAACTTACAGTCATCCGTAACTTCAAATGTGTGTTATGTCAGTTAACTTTAGCTTTCAGCAGTTTATAGAAATGAAAAATCATACAATCTTGTTTCTTCTGAACTATGGACTAAATTGTGTCCCTCCATAATTAGTGTGTTCAAGCCCAAACCCCCAGTGTAATGGTATTTGAGAGATAATTAGGTTTAGATGAGGTCGTGACGGTGGAGCCCACATGATGAGATTTGTGCCTTTCTATGAAGAGACATCAGATATCTAGCACTCTCTTTCTCTCTCCTTCCTTCCTGTTTTCCCCTAACCCCCTTTCTCTCTCTCCTTCTCTCTTTCTGCCATGTGAGGATGCAGTGAGGAGGTGGCTGTCTGCAAGCTGTGAGGAGAACCCTCGCTGGAACCCTGACCATGTTGCCACTAAGATTTTGGATTTGCTGGCCTCCAAAATGGTGTGAAACAAATTTCTGTTATTTAGTAAACCTAGTCTGTGGTATTTTGGTAAGACAGTCTAAGCTGATTAAGACATCTGATATTTCTTTAAAAAAATGTGTTTTCTATAATAATAATGTTATTATTCATAAAAACAGTATGCTTTTATTTCTTGTTGTCCCTCTTTCTCCATTTCTTTTCTGATTACTCATTTTTCCTTCTATAATATCAAATTTTGAGACGTGGTACCCTGGTACTTCTTTGTGCCACTTTTTTTAATGGAGCCACTATTCATAGGTCACCATGTGTTTTTTTCTGGTATAATTTCAGTATACTGGGGTTAGTTCTTAAATGCCATCCTAAGAAATATTGTAGGGAAAGATTTATTTTTGAACACTTATATATTTGAGAATGTCATCATTCTGCCTTCGTATAGTTTATTAATCTTTCTCTGGAAATATGCACAATAAATCACATATTTTTCTTAGAATATTGTAACATTTTTCTTTCTGATATCTTATATTGTTGAAAAGGTAGTAGGTTCCAAACATTTCTTTCTTAGCAATTACAAGTTACATTTTGGAAGATTTTAGCTGATATTTAAATTTCTCATTTACTCTTGCTTTGATGTCTATAACAGCCCTGCAGATGTTTTCATATATGTGTGTTTTTTTTTCTTTCTTTCTTTTTTTTTTTTTTTTTTTTTTTTTTTTTTTTTTTTTTTTTTTTTTTGCTTTTAGCACTTGGTGTTTCCTTCCAATCCTTGTAAAGACATTCTTTGTCTTCTTGTCCTGGGGCAAAGTAGGCAAATATTAAAAGTCTCCAATGAATCCTCTATGCTTTATCTACATTTTACCTTGTATTCATTTACTTTGGTTATTTTTTGAACTGTTTCCTTGACTTTATTTTTCAGCTCAAGTTTTGGACAGAAACAACAACATACATAGGAGTATGTTCTTTAAGATCAATTTCTTCAACTTTAAATACATTTCTGGAATAGTCTCTCATTTTATGTATCTAATGACTTCTAAAAAACATTATGGATTAATTCATCCAGGTTTGGGGATTAGAATTTTAATGTTCACTTCTTTTTTTCTGAATGATTTATTTGTGGGTAGGCAGAGGAAGGCATGCGTGTATGTGTGTGTGTGTGTGTATGTGTATCTGTGTGTGTGAGAAAGAGACTTAGTCACTCTCTTAGATGAATATGAGTATTATGCTATAACACAATGTTTGATTGGCATTCTAGCTTTCTAGTGCTACATTGGCTTTCTAACTTTCTAGTGCACAATATTCAGGTTCAGAATGGCAGCAGCCTCCTGTGAAACTCTCTTGGAGCTTTTTCTTTCTTTGCTTCCCTTGCCTTTTCCAGAATCACTATCCTTCATCTACTTACTGTGTTCTATGAAATTTGTTGCAACCTCATTTCCTCATTTTCACCAATGAATGTCCTCTAGTTATCACTCTAATAGAGATATTATGTACTTTTATACCTCTAAATAACTTGAAGGGGCCTGAATTAATGAAGGTGTATCAAAAATTCATTTTAAAGTCATGTACTTCAATATATTCTTCATATACTGATAATTGAACTTGAATTTACCTATGGTTTCTATAGTTTAATGAGAGAAACTATGAAAGTATGTAATGTGCTTAACTATTTTGAGGGGCAACAAAACCTGAAATAACTATTTTTGTCATTATGCTGTATGTTTTTTTTATTATTATTTACAAATCTTGATACAGCACTTATTAATTGAGCTAAAGACTCAGCCCAACATCTGTTTAAAAATGAGTTATTTAGAATTAAGGAAAGTTGGAGCTCTGCAGGCCATATTCAACATCGTGTGAGCCAATTTCCTGAACATAGATTATTTTAAAAGTGAAAAAGTGATAGGTTGTTCCACTTGTCCAAGGACACTTGGGTATTTCCCTGCAGGGCTTGTTCTCAACTAGAATTTCCAAAAATTACAGTACTTAATTGTGTTACAGAAGAAGAGTCTTGATCCAAATCCCAAGAGAGGGTTCTTGGATCTTGCACAAGAAAGAATTCAAGGCGAGTCCATAAAGTAAAGTGAAAGCAAATTTATTAAGAAAGTAGAGGAATGAAAAGATGGCTACACCATAGAGAGAGGAGCCCCGGGGTCTGCTGGTAGCCCATTTTTATGGTTATTTATTGATTATTTGCTTTAAAAGAGGTGTATCATCCATAACTCCCCTTTTTTGACCATATAGGGCAGCTTCCTGACAATGCTATGGCATTTGTAAATTGGCATGGTGCTGGTGGGAATATGGCACTGAAGATGTCCAGAAGTCACTCTTGTGGCCATCTTGGTTTTGGTGGGTTTTGGTCAGCTTCTTTACTGCAACCTATTTTATCAGCAGGGTGTTTATAATGTGTATTTTGTGCTGACCTCCTATCTTGTTCTGTGAATGTTCTTAGAATGCCTTAAACTTATGGGAACGCAGCCCAGCAGGTCTTAGCCTTGTTTTATCCAGCCCCTATTCAAGTGGAGTTGCTCTAGTTTCCATGCCTCTTAAATGTCAGTATCACGATTTTTAAGTTTTCTTTGGCTATTGAATTTAGCTTCTTATGTATTTATTTCATAATATGTGTTTAATTAAAATCGTTACGATTTTCCAGTTTTCCTGAATGACGTCATCAATATTTGTTTAATAGAGTATGTTTTCCAAGTTAAATAATACTGTAATCTATTTTGGAGGAAACTTATAGATTAGGAAACTAAAAAGAAATAAATCTAAAATAATTGTTTTCACAAAGAATAAGAAAAATTGAGAAGTAAATTGCTTTTGTTCACCATCCTCAAAATTTTGAGTTGGAGTCACTCTGCACTAGTATATTCACTCAGATTGGTTTCCCTGGATATCTTAAATTTTGAGTCCAAGTATTAGTAAACTTAAATATTTGAGAAAAATATACTAGTGGTTATCTCTCAAAGACAAGTATGATGTATGAAATACTTTTAGATAGATAGATAGATAGATTTATAATACTTCTTTTTGGCAAATCAATAAGGAAATAACAGAAGGAAATATGTTTTTTGTTATGTATATGTAAAAAGTAAAATCATTCAATTATCAGGTGCTAAACATTTGAAAACCAAAAATTTAGGGAAAAAAAATGTGACCCAGATCTGCATTTAAAATACCTAAGTGTCTGGAAATTATTTTGGAGAGATCCAGAGACATATTCAAGTTTTACAGAGAGGCAAACTGGGTCCTATCAATTTAAAGTGGCATGAAATCTAATTTTACGTCATGTAAACATACTTTAAGACAACTTGGTACCTTCATCAAAATACTATCACCCTGAATCTAAGCTGACTTTTCAGTTGGTCTTCATTGGATAGGAGGCAGGGTGAAACCCAGGAAGCTATGGAAATAGCTGGAGGTCAAGCAAGGGGCAATGCCCTGGATTTAAGCTTTTGAGAGGTGGAGCAAAAGTTTCAAGAATCTGAAGGTAACTAGGAGAGAGGATTAATAGAATATTATATTCCAAGAGTTACATATATTTGTTAATACTCAATCTTCAAATAGAAGCCAGAGAGAGAAGCTGGATCTCCATCTAAGGTTCTGAACATAAACTATAAAGGGAATATAATGTGTATATGAGATGGGATTGTATCCCTTTTAAGTAACAGGAAATCTTGTTGTGGTCATGGTTTCCCATATTAGTTCTGCAGAATTGTGACAGAAGTCACAAAATAAAGCAGGAACAAAGAGAAAGCATTAGAAGACTAGACACCATAAATGAAAAACAAATGCAGAAATGAGAAATGATATATTTAGAAGTACAAAATATCTCAAATTTGGGAATTAGTAGTATAATAAATACATATATTGAAATAACATATGAGAAGATATCAGATTTTTTATAATTACTTTTGAAGTTATAGAAATTAAAATTAACTGTTGAAATAAAAACTTACCTGTGGATAAAGTGACAAAGTATACATCATTTCCTAGGTCAGAAATGATTTATTGGTAGGACAGAAAATTCATGAATCATAAAATTAAAAACAAAAGATAAGTGAACTTTATCAAAACTTTGTTATCAAAAGATACTGCTCAGAGAATGAAAAGGCAAACCACAGACTTAGAGAAAATAATTATTTTAAATTCATATTTGATAATGGAGTTGTATTTAGAATATATAAAAGTTCCTCACTATTCAATAATAACACAAACAATAAAAGTGAGGTAAGGGCTTGAACGGACACCGTACTAACAAAATTGCATGAAAAAATAAGTATGTGAAAGCTACTAAGTACCATAAGCTTTTTGAGAAATGAGACTTATAAAAGAACATCATAATGAAATACCACTACCTATTATTTGAATGGCTTGGCTTAAACAACATCAGCAACAACCAGAAATTTAACACTAAGGTGTTTAGGTAACCATATGTCCACACCAATTCTGTATTTGGATGTGTGTCATGGCTTCATTCATAATTACTAAAACTTGGAAGTAACTGCGATGTCCAGCAAAGAGCAAGCAGGTAATGAAATTTCAGTGTATCCATATCACTAAACATTATGCAATGAAAAAAAAGTGAAATACTCATGCATTCAACAGCATGATTGACTTTCAAAAGCATTATGCTAAGTGAAGAAAAAGACACAATTCACATAGTTGCTAACTGCATAATTTAATTTATATGACATTAAAAAAATTCATGGGATAGAAATTATATTAGTGTTTGTAAAAAATTTAAATTAGAAATAGAAGACACATAGAAAGCAGAATGGGACACTTTGGGATGGGTAATACAAATTTTCAATATTTTATTTGTAGTGGTTATCATACAATTGCTTATAAGTATCATAAATCGTCAAACTGTACACCTAATAGAAATACTTTAATAAATGTCAATTTTGAAACACTATTTATACCTACATTTCTTTTTTAATTATTCAGATATACATATCAAATTCTTGGTGCTTATCAGTTCTGCACGAAAAGTGAATGAACAAAAATACAATTCTCTTTGCCACCAATGTCTGTATTATGGTGTTGGGAACCAAAAAGCCTACTATACTGACCACTAAATTTGACCTTCTCAATACTACAACTGGATCACTCCTCTAATCCTAGCACTTTGAAAGGCCTAGGTAGGAGGAACATTTGAGCTCAAGAGCTCGCAACCAGCCTGAGCAACGTGATGAAACCACCTCTTTACAGAAAATTTAAAAAGTTAGCTGGGCATGACAGCACATGCCTGTAGTTCCAGTTATTTGGGAAGCTGAGGCAGGAGGGATCCTCAGGAGGTTCCATTGAGACAGAAGGGTGGAGGTTGTAGTGCGCCATGTTCATGCCACTACACTTCAGCCTGGGTGAGAGAATGTATCCTGTCTCAAAAAAAAAAAAAAAAAAAAAAAAAAAGAAAAGAAAGAAAAGAAATAAAATAATAAATTCATTAGAAACTTTAAAGTTAAATACATTTAACAGTACACAAAGATTATTTAATTATACGTAACTTTTCATGATAATCTAAGCAACTGTAAAATATAATTCCATTAGAATTAATAATTTAAAAAATATTATATCTTATTATTCCAATTGTCAAAAACAGAGACATTATATATGGCTGTGTAGTGAAAGCAATAAACAAACAACTAAATACACCCTTGACCATGTATTTCTAATGTTTTGACACTAGGTCTTGCAGAAAGGACTGCCCCTTCCATGACTGGCTAATTCTGAGACACAGTAAATAATGACTCCACTTTGAGTATACCTTTCATATGCAAAATAACCCATCAGAATCTATATTTCTCCAACTGCCTCCTTTGCAGAGGTTTCACACCCCATTCCTCTTGCTATTCTTCTGTACTAATCATGCCAGCACCCCGTACCAGACCACTAGGGAAAAACCCATACACATAAGAGCCCACTCAAATTATTCAAACTAACCCATCCTAAAGCTGCTTGCCTTGTCTCGTCTGTTTCTTCCCATTGAAACCTTAATAAAGGTCCTTGCCTGTGTTCTATTCTTGTTCCTTATGCTTTCCGACTCATCCTGGTGCTTTCTTATGTGGTTGGGCGTGATGTAGTAGTGTGAGTCTTCAGTCCCTGGGAACTGTGAGTAACAAACTATTTTTTCGATGGCAATCAACTCCCAATCTGTTGACCTCATATTTTACCTGATTAGTAATAAAGACTAAATTTTAAAACATAAACAAACAGTTCCTTCAAGACAGAATTTTCATGTATATACTTGGCTACAAAATAAACCTTTTATTCTAGCTTTACTTTTAAATTAATGACTACCAATTAATAACATAGTTTAGAAAAATTATATTGAAAGAATGAGTACATGTAGCTCTTCTTTATGAGCTTTAGTTTTGCTGCAGTTGTAATAAGATATTTACAATTTTGATATTTAAGAAACTGAGTGATTGTAAGAAGATTCTTCAATTAACATGAATAAAATAATCTATGAAGAATTTTGAGCTTTATTAGAACACATGTTATGTACCTCTAGAAATATCAGACAGTAATAAAGTATCTATTGGTACTCAAAAATATCAACTAAAAAGATAATAAAAATAATATTTCTATTTTGCTTATTTAAATGTTTCAAATTTATTGTAGAAGTATGCAGTACAATTAAGTTCTGTAAGACTATTGTGTTAAGCAATCTCATACATTTTATGACGTATATATTTTAATGGGTGAAGGTAATGTGGTTAGTAGTGCATTGTGCAGGCATTTTTTAAAGTATAACCACTTGTCATTTTGATATGAAATAGAAATTAACCATTTCTCATACATAGATATGACTAAATTGTTTCTTAGGTATGCAAAATATAACTTAAAAAACATAAAAGGTAAATTCTTGCTTATCTTAGATATTTATAGATTTTATTGTGTATCTATATCTTTATAGATTTTGTTATACATATTTAAAAGATAATGTAGTTTTGTCTTATTTCTTTTATATCCTTTTTCCAAAATCACTAAACATTGTTCTGATGTCTTCTTGCAAGGACCATAGTTTTGGTTGTTTCTAATTTGGAAGTGTTTACCAAGCTATTAATTTAACCTGAAACTGTTATTTATTCCAAGCTTATTTACTTGGCATTATTTGCTACATGATTTATTTTATATTCAACACTTATTTCCAGAATTAGTAGTGTTGATATTATTAAATTACAAGTCTACTTTGTGTCTACGTGAAGAATAAACTGCATTCTAAAAAAAAAAAAACTCACAACATAATTTTATTTCCTTTTGTTCAAAATACTTAATATTTCTTAGCACCATTTGATTATTTTGTAGAGACAAGGTCTGTGTAATGATACTAATTTTAAAAGGAAAAGTAACTGTGAGGAAAAGTTTACTTTATAACTATTGTTAAAAGACCTAAGTGTGTAAATAATATTCATTAATCATACATGTTTCTATCCTCTACATTAATCATAAGAAATTATGCTATGCATTAGAAAAAAATAAGGCAAGATTAAACCTGGCATTATTCTATGTACAGATGTATTTTACAAATTAAATTCAGCTAAAATACTAAGGATCTTTATCCTATGACATACAGGAACATTAAAACGTGATTCTAGGATATTTTTCAGCAATTTAACAGCATCCTCAAAGATATGTGTAATTTTCATATTTGCATTTTCAGTGTGGCTATACTATTTCCTTTTATGATTTTAAGACTACTGTGGAAGCTCCAGACATGAAGTCTTTATATAACCATTATTTTAGTAAGAAAGGAAAATATCTACTCAATCTGCTTTACTCAGTCTACTGGTTCTAAAGTTAATCTCATCCAGAAACACCCACATAAACCAGAAATAAAGGATAAGCAAATATCTGGTCGTGCCATATCCCAATAAAGTTAACTCACTAAATTAACAATTACAAATTACATCCTTCCAAAATTCATATGTTAAAGGCTTAACCACAAAACCTTAGAACATGATCTTATTTGGAAATGAAGGCGATTTAGATGTAATTAGTTCTGATGAAGTTATACTGTACTGCATGTAATACAACACTACTGACATACTACAGAAGACTATTACAGAAGAAGGGGATATTTGGATACAGAAACACACATACAGGGAAAACACTATGTAAACTTGAAGGCAGAGATGAGGGTTATACATCAGTAAGCCAGGGAACACCAAAGATTTCCAGAAAATCAGAATCTAGAAGATAGACATAGGACATATTCTCTTTCACAGCCCTCAAAAGATACCAAACATGTTGACACTTTGACCTTGGATTTCTTGTGCCCATAATTATGAAAAAAAGTGTTCATTTGTTTAAGTCACAAGGTACCATTTTGTGATACTTATACAACACTCCAAAGTATAAAAATATGCTTCCTCAACAATGGTGATATTCACTATGTAAAGTCTGAAGCACTGTCCATGGTGCTATTTCCTAATTATACAAAATTGCAAATTATAAATATGACAATAAAATATGAGTTAACTTAAATATTTTTTTTATTATACTTTAAGTTCTAGGGTACATGTGCATAACGTGCAGGTTTGTTACATATGTATACATGTGCCATGTTGGTGTGCTGCACCCATCAACTCGTCAGCACCCATCAATTCATCATTTATATCACGTATAACTCCCCAATGCAATCCAATATTAAATGTCTTAACCACAATTTGTTGTCCACAGAAATTAAAAACCACATTTCTCCAACAGTGACATGATATTAAGCAATCTGGACCACAAAACAGCATTTTCTGCTATTCACACATTCATGTTTCATAGAATTCCTCCTTAATGTAGTTTCCACTCCTGTTCATTTAATTTGTTACAAAAACTATAAGCTGGTAATATTTGGTTGGGCTATGGAAAAGAAAGTTTCTAATTCACATCCTTCCTTTCTCAAAAATACCTTTATTTTTTTATGTTCAAGTTAATAAAAGTAGAGTCTTTTAGAACAGAAATATTAATATTTAAGGGACTTAAGTGCAGTAAGTTACACTTGATTTCAAATAAAATAACATTTATAAATTTAATCAAACTGTAAATTAAAATTTCAAACTAGAAAGTAGCTAATTTTAAGGGATCCGAAATTATCTAGATTATTTAGCCAATTAGGGAGTTACAGAAATTAAATGGTAAAAATGAGGCAATGTTTTACTACAATTTTTTACTACATTTTTTTTTTGTGTTGTGGGTTAAGCCATATATATATATATATATATATATATATATATTATATATATATTCTCATATATAATATATATATATAATATATGAGACAAATTCAAAATAAAGCAATCAAATGATAAATTTAGAGTGCTAAGAAAGGGAATTTGGGAAGAAAATAAAAGAAAAAGAAATACCAAACACCAAGGCAAAATGTTGTCAAATTATTATTTATTTTCCAAGTTATGTAATGATTGGCATATCAAACTATTGCTCTAGGATAAAAATATCAAAATTACATTCCCTGCATTTATTTTTATTAATAGCATCATATGAAAATGATTTAATGTTGACATTTTGGAGAATCTGAACCATTTGTGAGATAGTCCAAAAACAAAGCATAATTAAGGCAACACAGGCAAAAATTATCTGTTTAGAGTTTAGCAGATACCAGAAAAGATAGGCTCATCTTCCAAAAACAGCTAAAACTGATATAGGAGGCTTGTATCACAGTGATAGTGAGGTCCATCGTATGCATTTAGAAAATGGCATGGAGAACATGGAGTCAAGTTGCCGAATATTAAAAACCTAGTATTTAGAATGGATAAATGTAAGAAACTTGAATTTTTGATGCATTTTATAGATGAATCCAATATGATTTGCTGATGTATTAAATGCAAGGCAGAATTATAATTATAAATAAAGTAAAGTATAGCTTTGAATATTTTTGTCTTTCATATATATATGGAGAAATGTGTTTACTAAGATGAACCACATGAGATTCGCATGATGTAGGGGCATGTGGAAATGGAGTTTATTTTTAGACACATTTAGTTTGTAATGCCTAATACGCAAAAATATTTGATGATTAGATAACAACAGATATATAAATTTTGGAACCATCTGCATAAACATGGTAAATAAAAGCACACAACTGATGATATCATTTCTAAATTGAGCAAAGGCAATTGAGTGGAACAATGAAGATAAGAGTTTGGAGGCTTACCCTTGAGCCTTCCCATCATTTTGAGAAATAACCAGCAAAATGGTTGAAAGTGATGTCCTGTGAAGGACATGAACAAGAAATCTTCATGGATTCTAAAGAAAGATTTCTAAAAGAATGTAATTGCAAAGAGTATCAAATGCTGATGATATATTGTGAGAATAAATTACCCATAAAATTTTCTTATGTGGAAGTCAAATTAAGATATATATACACAATGCCACTGGATTGAAGGAAGCAAATTTTTTATTGCAGGGGAGTCAATGGGAAGAACAAGTGCAGACAGGCATTATAGCAACCCTTTAAAGGAGTAATGCAAAAAAAAAAAAAAAAAAAAAAAAGAAGAAGAAGAAGAAGAAGAGAAGAGAATGGAGTGGAAGTAATTGCTTGAAATAAGTGAGTGGAGAAACAAGATTTTTAAATGGCAATATAAATAACCCAATAGAGAGGGAAAAAATAATGATGTTCCCAAGAACATGTATAAATGCACAAGTAATTCACTTGGAATGTCTATATTTTCACTTTTTAAAAATCCGTATACTTTTCTGCAATAATTATAAATTATTATCTGCCCACTTAAATGCAAGAATTTGAAATACATCTGTTGCACAATATTTTTGTAATAGATTTGTACAGGTGAAAAAATCTAAACAGTTTATTTAAAATAACAAGCTTTAATAATACTTGGCAATGGAACTGGCACAGAGTGTGCATTTTAAAACAAGCTGCAAGGTGAAAATTCATTAGAGAAATAAGTAACCTAGTATGGTAGAGTTTCTCAAGATGTAGCTCATTGCATGGGGCCTTAATAAACACTTTAGATAATTCTACATAAACAGGATTGGCATAAACCATTATTCATACTTTGAGTATAAAATTCATATTTGAATGCCTCAGCCTAAAATTTTGTTGGGTAAGTTTCAAAGCAAACTCTTTCTATATTGACAAATATACTAGATACATGATTATGAATAAAAATTTATTTATTGATTTAGGAATTCATAACGAAATAGAACTAGCTACAACTTTACACAGAAGATTTTAGTAATTATTTTGTATTAGGTATTTCTGTTTTCTCAACCTCATAAAATATCATTTATCTAAAAGATAACCTTACATAAAATGTTTATAAAAACCTATGCAAGCCTTATGTAAACCTCATCTAAGTTTTTTTGTTTTGTTTTGTTTTGTTTTATTCTATTTTTGTTTTGTTTTAAAATATTACCTAGGTTTTGGTTAGAGTAAGCCAGTTGTTGATGAAGTTTAGTGTAGGTTTCCTCAACTGTCTTTAATACATTGCTCATTAGCATTTAATACGTAGCTCATCAGCACCTGCTCCTGAATGTATGAAATTATCTCTGTCACCCTGAACCGTTAAGGTCACATTATGGTTACAAGCATCACTTGTCCTTTCATGTTACTTCCTTCCCCCTTTGTTTTTTTGTTATCTGCTTTCTAATATTAAGAAAACACTTTTTTTCAAGACAGAAAACTAAAATTTATCTTTAAAACTTGTGAATATCTGTTGAAATTCTTTCTCCCTTCTTTTTAATTTTCCGATGTATGCAAGCATTCGTTCATTTAATGGGTATTTAGTGATGCTTAGATGAAGACGTGCTGGTATTTTAGAGTCTGCTAGACTTAGAAATCCCTCTACTCTCTGACTAGGACAATATTTTCATCTCTCTATCCTGTGATTCAAATTTGAAAATATTGAATGAGAGTGGCAATCAATTTCACATTATCTGTATTTTCTTAAACTCAGAATACATGTAATATCTAAATCATTCTCATTCTTTTAATTCTCTGACTTAAGTTGGAAATTGTCAATAGTTTGAATGGTTCTGAACCACAAAATGAATGTAACTTGTTTGGTTATACCAGAGATAAATGGCTCTGATTTGGATCAAGGACTTACATACCCAGGCCCCATCTTCCTGTGTGGTAGATAGGTAGCTAGCTGTCTTATAGAAAGTTGTACATCAATAATGACCTATTTTGTGTAAAAACTATTGTTTTCATAATAAAGAAAACTATCTTTACTGGGCTAGAGACTTTAGATTTTAAAAGGGAGATTTTTCTGACCCATAGCCAAGAAATGCAGGTACAAATTAGCCTTAGGGAATAATGATTAAAATATAGGTCTTGATATGAATCTTTTTAATTTAATAGGTTGAGAAGATGTAAATAGGTAATTAACAACAGACCTTTCTGAATATTAAAATATATGTGTATATAACTAAAATTAGAGATGTTGTACTTCACAAGTTTCATGATAATTAAGTTAGACTTGAAGTTAGTCAATATTTATTAAGAAACAGGATAAAGGATGCTATTAAATACAAGGAAAGAGTTGGTTTGTTCAAATACCCAAGAGATAGTCAGGGGAGGTCTTGATGAATGCAAGCAAGATTAGTGGAACAGCTGCTAACTGCAGGCAAAAAGTTTGGGTGTGGGCTATGTTGTGAGAGACAAAAGGAGACGAAATACTGCTTAACTAGAAGGATTTTAAGGTTTTCAGACAGTCAAAAGGAAGATTCTTTTTTTGCATCAGATTATAAACATGTTTATTTATTTTGAAATATAACACACATATATAAATGTATATAACATTAAAATATATAATACACCAAACAAATAAAAAACATTCACATGTCCACCACTGAGGTCAGGAAATAAAACATTGTCAGAAGCCATCACCATCTCTTTGGCAAATATGACCTCTTCCATGAAGAGATAATCAATATCTTGAATGTGATGACAATCATATGCTTGTCTTTCTGTTTAATTTTATCATCTATGTATATATTCTTAAATTTCTTAAATATAATGATTTAATTTACACTTTTTCACATTTTATGTACATTAAATTACATTACATGTATTTTTGTCTTGCTGTTTCAATACTTTTTTCTTCTGTTAGCATTGCCCACATGTTGTAACCAGCTCCATTTTACTCCTTGTTTTTTTTTTTTTTTTTTTTTGCTGTGTAACATTTTATTGTTTGAGTATACCATGGTTTAATTAGCCATTCCACTTCTGATGGACAGCTGGTTTCCACTACAGGATATATGATGCTGCTTTGAATATTCTTTTTTGTGTATCCATGTACATATGTGAGCAAATTATTTGGGTTTACAGATACAGAAATACAGAAATAAAATTTTGGGGTCATGCATTATAAGTTTATTTGATTTTGACATAAGGAAATGTTTTTTCAAGTTTACATTACTATATAAAATTGAATTAGAGTTAACTTTTTATAATAATAGCATTGTCAGACATTTCTTTTTTTTTCTCATTGTGGTTTTTAATTGGCATTTTGGTGATGTTTAGAAATGTTGGGCATTTTTTCATATATATCTGTTGGCCATTAGTATTTCTTAAGAAATGTCTATTTTGATCCTTTGCTCATTTTTATTTTTCTTTTAAATTATACTTTAAGTTCTGGGGCACGTGTGCAGGACGTGCAATTTTATTACATAGGTATACACATGCCTTGGTAGTTTTCTGAACCCATCAAACTATCACCTACATTAGGTATTTCTCCTAATGCTATCCCTCCTCTAGCCCCCCACTCCCCTGTAGGCCCCAGTGTGTGATGTTCCCCTCCCTGTACCCATGTGTTCTCATTGTTCTACTCCCATTTATGAGTGAGAACATGCAGTGTTTGATTTTCTGTTCTTGTGATAGTTTGCTGAGAATGATGGTTCATCCATGTCCCTGCAAAGGACACAAACTCATTCTTTTTTATGGCTGTGTAGTATTCCATGGTGTATATGTGCCACATTTTCTTTATCCAGTCTATCATTGATGGACATTTGGTTCAGTTCCAGGTCTTTGCTATTGTGAATAGCGCCACCATAAACTTACGTGTGCATATGTCTTTATAGTAGAATGATTTATAATCCTCTGGGTGTACACCCAGTAATGGGATTGCTGGGTCAAATGGTATTTCCAGTTCTAGTTCCTTGAGAAATCGCCACACTGTCTCCCACAATGATTGAACTAATTTACACTCCCACCAACACCATAAAAACATTCCTATTTCTCCACATTCTCTCCAGCATCAGTTGTTTCCTGACTTTGATGATCACCATTCTAACTGGCATGAGATGGAGGAATATTTACCAAGCAAATGGAAAGCAGAAAAGCAGGAGTTGCAATCCTAATCGCTGATAAAAACAGACTTTAAACCAACAAAGATCAAAAGAGACAAAGAAGGGCATTACATAATGGTACAGGTATCAAAACAGCCAGAAGAGCTAACTATCCTAAGTAGATATGCACTCAATACAAGAGCACCCAGATTCATAAAGCAAATTCTTAGAGACCTACAAAGAGACTTAGAATGCCACACAATAATAGTGGGAGATTTTAACATCCTACTGTCAATATTAGAGAGATGAACGAGACAGAAAATTAACAAGGATATTCAGGACCTGAACTCTGCTCTGGACCAAGTGAACCTAGTAGACATCTACAGAACTCTCCACCCCAAATCAACAGAATATACATTATTCTCAGCACCTCATTACACTTATTCTAAAATTGACCACATAATTGGAAGTAAAACACTCCTCAGTAAATGCAAAGAACAGAAATCATAACAGTCTCTCAGACCATAGTGCAATCAAATTAGAACTCAGAATTAATAAGTTCACTCCAAACCACAAAACTACATGGAAACTGAACTACATGGAAACTGAACAACCTGCTCTCAAATGACTGCTGGTTAAATAATGAAATGAAGGCAGAAATAAGGGTGTTCTTTGAAGCCAATTAGAACAATGACACAATGTACCAGAATCTCTGGGACACATTTAAAGCAATGTTTAGAGGGAAATTTATAGTACTAAATGCCCACAAGAAAAAGCAGGAAAGATTTAAAATTGATACCCTAACATCAAGATTATAAGAACTAGAGAAGCAACAGCAAACAAATTCAAAAGCTAGCAGAAGACAAGAAATAACTAAGATCAGAGAAGAACTGAAGGAGACAGAGATACAAAAATGTCCTTCAAAAAATTAATAAATCGAGGAGCTGTTGTTTTGAAAAGAGCAACAAAATAGACCACTAACCAGATTAATGAAGAAGAAAAGAGAGAAGAAATAAAAAAATGATAAAGGGGATATCACCACTGATCCCACAGAAATACAAACTACCATCAGAAAATACTATAAACACCTCTATGCAAATAAACTAGAAAATTTAGAAGAACTGGATAAATTTCTGGACACTTATACCCTCCCAAGTCTAAACCAGGAGAATTCGAATCCCTGAATAGACCAATAACAAGTTTTTTTGCTTTTTGTTTTTTTTTTTCATACTTTAAGTTCTAGGGTACATGTGCACAACGTGCAGGTGTGTTACATATATATACATGTGCCATGTTGGTGTGCTGCATCTTGAAATTGAGTCAGTAATTAATAGCCTACCAACCAAAACAAGTCCAGGACCTTGAAATTGAGTCAGTAATTAATAGCCTGCCAACCAAAACAAGTCCAGGACCAGACGGATTCACAGCCAAATTCTACCAGAGGCACAAAGAGGAGCTGGTGCCATTCCTTCTGAAACTATTGTCAGACATTTCCAACTGTTTCTCTGTAATTGTCTAATCATTCCTCAAATTGCTATATGTATTTGCCTTTCCTGATTACTGATGGAATTGAAATCATTTTTGTTTATGTCAATGATTTGTCAATGATTTGTTGACCATTTAAATTTTATGAGATGAATATAAAAGTTCTTTGTCCATTTCTATTTTAGGTTTTATGTATTTTTTAGTAATTACTTGAATAATGTTTTATAAATTCTGAATATTAATATTTTATTGGTTGTATATATTGTACTAGCTTTTTTCGCTTTATGTATTGTATTTTTCTACTTCTATCACAGCTTTCACAAGCAGATGTTCTTTTTTTTAATATTGGCAAATTAACTGAGAATTTCCATTACTAATAATTTTATTTAGTATTTGAAAATAAAATAACCTGTATCATAGCTATTTTAGAAATGTCTAAAGTATAGGAAGGGTAATGAAAATCCTCAAGATCACATATCTAGAGAACAAATTTGAGTCTGCTTTGTTCACTACGTCCTAGGTACATACGTGTTTCTATATGTTACCTCTTTCATGGTTTAAAAAAATGTCAAAGTAATCATCATTAAATCCACTTTATTATATCACAAAAATTATGCTCAGATCTAATAACTTTTATAAGCTTACGTGGTATTAGATATTATCTTAGTCCATTCAGATTGCATTAAGATACATTAAACTGGGTGGCTTATAAACAAATTTTTTTCTTACAGTTTTAGAGGCCAGAAAGTTCAAGATGAAAGTCCCATCAGGTTCTGTGTCTGATGAATGTTCACTCCCTGCTTCACAGATAGTGCCTTCTTGCTCCGTTCTCTCATGGTAGAAAGGGGAATAAGCTTCCTGGTACCACTTCTATATGGGAACTAATCTCATGCATGAGGACTCCATGCCGTGACCTAATTACCTTCTAAAGGCCTTGTTTCTCAATATTATTGCATTGAGGATTACATTTTGACCAAAGAATTTTGGGGGTACACAAATATTTAGACCATAGGAGAATGCTATGATATTAGATATAGAGTAGTAGTATAATCATAACATTTGTAAGTGCTATATTAAGTGTTTTGTGAAGTGCCATATTAGTAGTGTAACCATGGTGACCATAAGTTAATTCAACTTTGTTGAGCACCAAACAGTTAAAAAGTATTCCATTAAGAGTCATTTCTGGGGCACGCTACCACTCTCAAATATTTTACTGAATGTCCAAATAAAATCATGAAGGGAGACATTTTATTATGTATCTTTCCAGAACAGTAGCTTCTACATATATTTTATCCAAATTTTTAACCCAGCAGGTACTCAGTAAGCATTTAGTGAATAAATGAATGAACAACTCTGCTTTGTATAAAGGATCAGGACTGGATTGGAACAATAGGAGACAAGATGGCAATTCACATTTCTTTAACAGACATGCTGAATTACTCCTGGGTGAATTTGCTATTGCACATTATTCATCTGTAAAACTACAATATACTGTGATCTCTTAAAGAAAATAGCTTGAGATAACTCTTAGAAATAAAGCATTCTCTCATGAATACAATATGCTGTTTCTGCTTTATTTTCATGTTTTAAATACGTTGGAAAAATGCATAGCCTTTCATAGCATAGCAGTAAAATAAATATTGAGGAGGATAAACTCTTAATTCAACTTTGTATTTCGGTGAAAATATACAATTTATACTGCTAAACACTGAATATTTTAAAATAATATAAATTGGTTTGGATTGTCTATTCCTAAGAAAATCTCAAAATGAAGGTTACTTTTAAGGGTTTGAGAAACAAACTCATTCAATTGATTATTAAATTTAGCTCCACACATCTTATTAACAAACCAAGGAAAATCTTGTACAAAAAGACATAAGCATACTTTGCAGATCAATCATAACTAAATTTTTAGCTTTGTAAGTTTCAGTATTTGATGAATGCAAACATTTAAAAATATTGAGCAAAATTTGAGCTTTACTTTTATTCTAGATACATGTGTCCCCAATGAGTGTCTGAAGAATACCCTATCTTTGATCTTGCCAAAAACAAGTAGTTAAAACTATAATGTCTTTTCTATTTAGATAGTCTGTATCCATGGAAACGCAACACTATATGAGTTTGTGTTATTCTGACATTATCCTGTAAGAAATAAAATACACACAAAAAATGCATATGTAGGATTGTAAGTCAATGCATAACTAATTTCTATCTCATTTATTGTAGTTTTACATCTATATTAAAAATATGCCTATTCCTTTGTTGGACATTTATTATTAACAGATATTTAGCATAAGTAGGCACTTACCTATATACTCATGATAAAATAGTGAACATTACTGACAACATGCATGGCTCTCATAGTTGACAGTATAGTGCTCTATTTATGTTGTTATACTATGTATATATAAATACATATAAATAGAATTTTATTATATTTATAGTATAGGTATATAAGATTATTTATGTTATGAGGCTGAGGTGGGAAGACATCAATAAACAAATACTAAAGTGTTTATTGTGCAATATATTAGTTCCTTAGAGGAGAAATCTCCACACAAGGAGTGTGTGTCAATAAGTAAAATATTTTATGCTCTCACTCTTTCTTCCTACTAATATTTATGCAGTGCAACCCTAACCTGCTCTAGCAAGCTGAAATTTGAAGGGAGAAGAAGAATCTTAAGGAGAATGAATGACGTAGTCGAGAAATTGACTATTTCTTGCACTCATACTCCCATTACAGAGTTTTCAACCTGAAACATTCCAAGTCAGGGAAGGGCAAAATGTTAAATCATGTTCAGAGATTTAACTGTTGAACTGTCCTGAATATTTTAATTGCTAAAGTGAGGCAATTATTGAAACTAAATTGGGTAGAATTTCATAACCAGAAAAATCATAGGGTCCTCTTTAAATGTCAACAAAGGAGGGAATAATTACTGCGTCTCATGGTAAGAGACAAATAAAATTGTTTTCTGCTTACTTGCTACATGGCCCACCTATTCAATGTAAAGCTAATGGGTGAAAATTAATATAGAGGATTTGATCGTATAAACTATGACTGTCCAAGTAAAAATAATGATAAGAAACATAGAAAATCATCTGAATAAAAGTCATAAAAGACAGAAAAATTAAAAGAATATATGAAACTTGTAGAAAGTGTAAAACCACAAAAAGAGTTAAAAACAATAAGTAGTGGTGGAGTACAGTGTTTGGTAAAGTAACATATTCATTCTAAATTGTTTCCAGAGTCCACATTTAAGTCCAGTGAGCCTAGGTGTGCAGTGTGGTCATTGGGTTATTTGTCATATCGACCAAGTAATTTCAGATAGGGGTTCCAACAGTTAGAACTACTATAATATCTGATCATCTAATATGGCAGATAAATCAGAGTGGGGCTACTCTGGTCTGTATGCACTCAAAAAAATAAAGGTATTGTTGGGGGTTTCTCGACTTGCATTTATAATGCACATAATAGTTATATTCTGCATTAAGCAGGATAGGCAAAGTAGGTACAGAATAAAAGATGTGGCTTTATTATTAAGCAGAAGGGATACCATATATACCTTAAATAAAGAAAATAGTATATCACAATCAAATCAGAGCAAAAGACAGCGGAAAAACATACGGCTAAAATAAACATTGAGATACTGCAGTTGAGTAAACAGTTTCTCACACTAAAACATGCATGTTATATAACAAGAGTCAGTGTTGTGGAAACAAACAAGAAAAAAATAGAGAAAAAATTATGGCAAAAATGAGAAAGATACTGCACATATGTATGTGTGTATTTACATACATACATGGAAATCTGTGAATTCTGTGGGAAAATAATGTAATTACAATAAATTTTAAATCACAAAATAAATGCAGATATTCTGATCTCCATCAAAGTTACCTAAAATGAAGTTATCTTCAATTCTATCTTTTTATGTGTTTTGAGCAATTTATATCCTGGAAAATAATTGACAATGTAAGAGAAAAACCTCACTGATGAACATATCAAATTTACGTTTATATTAAATGATTAATTACATATATTAATATTTCTGAATACTTATGGTATTTTTGAAACACCATTCAGTTTTTAAAAAGATGGAAATCCTGCCTTTTGCGACAACACGGATGAATCTGGAGAACGCTTGCTAAATAAAACAAGCCAGTCACAGAAGGACAAATCTGCAGTATTCCAATTACATGAGGTGTCTATAATTGTCAAACTCATAGAAGCAGAGAGTACAACAGTGGTTTCCGGGTTTTGGAATCTAGGAAAAACGAAGAATTGTTGTTCAAAGGCTATAAAGTTTCAGTTATGCTGGATGAATAAGTTATAGAGATCTGTCTGACAGTACAATGTCTATAGTTTATAGCACAGCATGGTCACTTCGACATTTGTTAAGAGTCAACCTAATGTTAAGTGTTCTTGGTACACACACACATAGAAAATGAGACAAAAGCATACTTTGGGAGGTATTGGGCATATCTACTACCTTGATTGTGGTGTCTATACGATATCTTAGATGTTTGCATATGTCCAAATTCATCAGATTTTACATATTAAATAAATGTAGATTTTGTACATCAAATATGAAAGCTGATAAAAATAAATTAAGGTGTTAAAATATGGTGGATTAATAAAAATGACTAAATGAAGCAAAATAAATATAGTACTTATGGAAGGAGCAGGATTAAAAAAAGAAAAAATGCAAACAAGAGACATAGTCTTAGAATATAAAAATAGATCTTTAGGAATAGGATTTATATGACTACCTGTTTGAATTTCTTGTCAAAGTGCCTTCTAAAAATAATTACTATATGCAGAATAAAGCAGTTTTTTGAGATGAGTCATTTCTTATAATTAGAGAATATCTTTCTTTTGAACAGCTCAGTGGGATATGCAATTTGTAAATTCATATATATTTTAAATTAAGAGAATAATTAATATGAAAAATGACTTTAGTAATGCTAAATAAACTCTTTAAACAATAGAAAATTATTTACCGTTATTTTCTAAAGTAGTACAGTATTCTTATAAAGGCTGCATGCAACGATAGAGCAAATTTACTGGCTGTTATGAGACTCAGTTACCAGATATGTTTAAGTCACCATAAACTGAATTCTCTGCACTACATTTTCCCCGTCTATAAAATTATAAGTATGAACTGTATAATACTTAGTTTCTTCATGATTCTGACATTCAAATACCAGTCAGTTGAAAATAACTCTGATTATTTATTTTACATGGATTATTATTCAATAATATTTAAAACCTACGCCTCTTTTCCAATAATACTTAAATGCATATTTTTAGTGCTACAGATTAACTAAATTCCAGTTAATTACTGAAATCAGTTAAAAAATAGCTGAATTTTATTAAATCCAAGTGGTATTTTTACTGAATTATTTTGATTTAAGAACTAATTCTCATATTTTATTAGATTTGTTAAATATTGTGGTTTTCATAGTTGACTACTAGGTAGTAGTTGCAAATATAATATAATTCTGTTTAATTTCATTAAGTCTACAATATTAATACAGTTATTGATCTCAAATAACTCTACATTCTTTATTCATAAATTTTGCCAATCCAGCAATGTCCAGTGTTTTATATTTTTGGTAAGATATTCTGGATTTAGTTTTCCTTTAATTTAACTTTATATTCATAACCTGAATAATTACATTTTGCTAAAACATGTAACCATAGGTGGCAATATCTGTAGTAGCTAAGGTTTTACATCTTCCAATTGATTTCTTCAAAAATATTATTTGGGTGGAGCATGGTGGCTCATGCCTATAATCCCAGCACTTTGAGAGGCCAAGAGAGAGAATCACTTCAAGTCAAAAGTTCAGAGCCAGCCTGGGCCACGTGGCAAGACCCTGTCTCCAAAAAACAAAACAAAACAAAACAAAATGCCACATGTGTGGTGGTGTGCACCTGTAGTCTTGGCTACCTGGGAGTCTGTGGCAAGATGAACACTTGATCCCAGGAGTTTAAGGCTGTAGTGAGCTGTAATCATGCCACTGCATGTTAGCCTGAGGAACTGAGTAAGACTCTGTCTCTAAAATATAATAATAATTTTTTTAACTTTTATTTTAAGTTTCGGAGTACATGTGCAGGATGTGCTTCTTTGTTACATAGGTAAATGTGCGTCATGGGATTTGTTGTAAATTCATTTCATTACCCAGGGATTATGCCTAGTATCCATTAGTTATTTTTCCTGATCCTCTCCCTCCTCTCACCCACCACTCTTCAAAAGGCCCCAGTGTGTGTTTGTTCCCTCTACGTGTCCACGTGTTCTCTTCATTGAGCTCCCATTTATAAGTGAGAATAGACAGCACCTAGTTTTCTGTTCCTGTGTTAGCTTACTAAAGATAATGGCTTCCAGATCCCTCCATGCCCCTGCAAAGGACATGATCTTGTTCATTTTTATGACTGCATAGTATTCCATGGTGTATATGTACCACATTTTCTTTATCCAATCTCTCATTGATGGGCGTTTAGGTTGATGTTAGGTCTTTGTTGTTGTGAATAGTGCTGAAATGAACATATGTGTGCATGTATCTTTATAATAGAATGATTTGTACTCCTTTGGGTACAAACCTAGTAAAGAGAGAGTTGAGTTGAATGGTATTTTTGTCTCCAGGTCTTTGAGGAATCACCACACTATCTTTCACAATGGTTGAACAATTTACACTCAGTGACTAACAGTGTAAAATGTTCCTTTCTTCTCTGCAACCTCGCCAGCATCTATTATTTTTTGGCTTTATAATAGCCATTCTGACTGGCGTGAGTTGGTATTTCACTGTGGTTTTGATTTACATTTCACTAATGATCAGTAATGTTGAGCTTCCACAAACCTGAGAAAACAAGCAATGGTTAAAGAAAATCTCGGCGCGGTGGCTCATGCCTGTAATCCCAGCACTTTGGGAGGCTGAGGCGGGTGGAACACGAGGTCAAGAGATTGAGACAATTCTGGCTAACATGGTGAAACCCCATCTCTAATAAAAACACAAAAAATTAACCTGGCATGGTGGCGGGCGCCTGTAGCCCCAGCTACTGGGGAGGCTGAGGCAGGAGAATGGCGTGAACCCGGGAAGCGGAGGTTGCAGTGAGCAGAGATCGCTCCACTGTACTCCAGCCTGGATAATGGAGTCAGACTCAATCTCAAAAAAAAAAAATCTCTATTCAATAAGTGGTGCCGGGAAAACTGGCTAGTCCTAGACAGAAAATTGAAAGTGGACTCCTTTCTTGCACCATACACAAAAATTAACTCAAGATGAATTGAAGGCTTTAGTGTAAAACTATAAAAATCCTGGAAGACCTAGGCAGTACCATTTAAAACACAGGCACAGGCAAAGATTTCAAGACAGATATGCCAAAGGCAATTGCAACAACAAACAAAAGTGACAAGTGAGATCTAATTAAATTAAGTAACTTCTGCACAGCAAAATAAACTATCATCACAGTAAACAGACAATCTATAGAAAGGGAGAAAAGTTTTGCAAACTATATATCTTACAAAGGTCTAATATCCAGGATCTATAAGGAACTTAAACAAATTTACAAGAATAAAGCAACCCCATTAAAAAGTGGGCATACCACAAACATAAGTGCAGCCAACAAGTATATGAAAAAATAATTATTATTAATAACATTTGACAGAGTGACGTCAGAAGGATTGCAGTGGCAGAGTAGAAATCCATATATACTCCTTCCCTCCCATAAACACAGTGATGTAACAAAACAATCATGTAAAAATACCTTTTGTGAGGAATCCAGAAATGAATCAAGAGGTTGCGGCACCCTGGGGGAATGCAAAAGTACCCACATTGAAAGTAGGAGGAAAACGTAAGACTATTTTTGCTACAATAGTTACCCCAAATATAGTGCCATATTATCAGGTGGAAATCTTCAGCTCTAGCTTTTCCCTGGGGGAGAGAAGGTGTACCTCTTATCCAATGACTCAACACTTCCAGGGCCTACCTAGAATACTAGCTTCTGTATAGTCTGTCTTAGAATGCTGACAGGACTCAGCATAATGTATTCTCCTGGACAAGTGAGAACATGGATTGTAGTTTGGGTTGGCAGTAGTCAGAACTCCTCTCCCAGGTCATTAAAGAGAAAATTAATAAAAATCCCCAGCTTCCATCTTCTCCCAATGTAAGGAGAGATGTACTCTGTGTACAAAATTCCGACTCTTCCAGGGGCTACCCCTATGATTGGATTCTGTCTAGTTTGTCTTGGAGTGCTGATAGGACCTGGAATAATCTAGCCAACTGGATTCTAGTGAGAACAGAGGCAGTGGTTGATATAACATGCAACAATTCACTGGAAATCCCTCCACCTTGCTCAGCACAGGCTGACAGGCCAAAAACAATGAGATCTGTGCTTCTCCATGTAGAGAAAAAGAGCCTTACAGAAGAATAACCAATAATATCAATTTTCTCAAGACTGGTTGGGGAACTGGCTTCAGTCTCTCTTGTGTTTGCTGATGTGATTTGGCATACGATAGACCCAGGGTTTCTAAAGATAAAGTGAGTTGAAGCACTAAGTTTGAAGAGGCCCCCATAATTTTTGACTGTGCTGATTAGTAAGGGTCTTTTCATAAATAAGGCAAGCTCATAAAGACGGGAAGAGGTGGATGTTCTGTCAGTTGATCTGACATCAACACAGAGATTCAAGAAAAATGAAGAAATTGAACAATACATTCTAAACAAAGGAATAAGGTAAAACTTTAGGAAATTACCCTAATTAAATAGAGTTTTATGACTTATGTGACAGAGAATTCAAAATAAACCTCACATAGTTCTTGTTTGCTGAGATAAGAAGAACAATGCATACATAAACAGAAAATATAAATAAAGAGAGAAAATATTTTAAGGTACCAAACAGAAATCATGGAGTTGAAGAAGAATATAATAACTGAGAAAAAATCACTAAAGGGTCTAACGGAAGCCTAGATCTGCAAAGCAGGAGAGAATGACAAGCTTGAAAAATAGGTAACTGGCAGGGAGCAGTGGCTCACACCTGTAATCCCAGCACTTTGGGAAGCCGAGACGGGGGGATCACAAGGTCAGGAGACTGAGACCATCCTGGCTAACACGGTGAAACCCCGTCTCTACTAAAAATACAAAGAAATTAGCTGGTCGTGGTGGCGGGCGCCTGTGGTCCCAGCTACTCGGGAGGCTGAGGCAGGAGAATGGCATGAACTGGCGAGACGGCTGAGCCGAGATCGCACCACTGCACTCCAGCCTGGGTGACAGAGAAAGACTCCATCTGAAAAACAATGATAAATAAATATATAAATAAATAATAGGTAACTGGAAATTATTCAGTCAAATAAGCATAAACAAAAAAAGACTAAGAAACAGTGTGTAACAGACTTATGTGGCACCATCAAGTGAACCAATAAACACACTAACAGGTTATAGAAGACGCAGAAAGAGAGAGAGAGAGAGAGACAGACAGAGAGAGAGAGAGAGAGAGAGAAAGAAAGAAAATGTTTTTAAGAAATAATGGGTGAAAACTTCCCAGATCCGGAGAAGAAAATGAACATTCAGACTGAGGATGCCCAAAAGCCCCCAACCCAAATAAACCTAAATAAATTCACACTAAGACACATTATAATAAAATTATCAAATTTAGACACAATTTTTAAAGCAGAAGGAGAAAAGTAACTCATCATATACAAGGTAGTTTCAGAAAGGTAGCAGCAGATTTTTTATTTTTCTTTTTGTACAGGTCAGAAGGATGTGGGATAATACTTT
Source organism: Piliocolobus tephrosceles (assembly GCF_002776525.5). Classification (NCBI taxonomy): domain Eukaryota; kingdom Metazoa; phylum Chordata; class Mammalia; order Primates; family Cercopithecidae; genus Piliocolobus; species Piliocolobus tephrosceles. Next base: position 124,449,251 of record NC_045436.1, read on the forward strand.
CAAAGTACTGAAACAAATAAAATGAAAGCCTGCTGAACAAGAATATTACACCTGTCACAACTATCTTATAAAACGGAGACAAACATTTTCCCCAATCAAAAGTTTCACTATCATTTAATAATGACATGAATCAAGAGAAATGCTAAAGAGAGTTCATCGAGTTGAAACAAAAGTACTCTAAACAGTAACACGATAACATAAGTAAATATAAAACTCATTGGTAAAAGTAAATATGTAGACAAATGCAGAATATCATATACTGTTATGGTGTTGGGTAAATCACTTGATTCAAGTATAAAAGTCAAAACACAAATATATTTAAAATAACTGTATTTACAACATGTTAATAGATGCACAATATAAATAAATATTGGAGGAAGAGGGAGATAGTGAGTTGCTAATAAATTGGCAGGAAGTCTCAATTATGCAAGATGAATAAGTTCTAGAAATCTGCTGTACAACATTTTCTCTATAATTAACTATACTTTATTGCACACCAATATTTTTATAAAGATAGACCTAATGATAAGTGTTCTAAATACAATAAAATGAAATAATATTTGACATCTTTCTTTACTGTGGATTGCATAGATTTGGGGTAATGGGGCTTGCCCCACTTTGTGACTTTTTTCCTGGTAAAAATTATAATTTCAGAGGCAGTACATATTATAATTATTATTGAATAAATTCATGAGACACGTAACAAATTATTTTTTTAATTTAATAGCTTTGATTGGTATAATTATAACATAACTCATCTATTGGGAGAACCCGCTCCCAATGTTTAAAGTGGGTTCTTTTCTATTTCCTAAGTGTCTCAGCTGGGTTGAGAAATAAAGGGAAAGAGCACAAGAGAGAGAAATTTAAAGCTGGGTGTCGGGGGTAGACATCACATGGCGGCAGGATCCGTGATGTTCCCCCAGCCTTAAAACCAGCAAGTTTTTATTAGCGATTTTCAAAAGGGGAGGGAGTGCACGAATACGGTGTGGGTCACAGAGATCACATACTTCATACTTCACAAGGTAATAAAATATCACAAAACAAATGGAGGCAGGGAGAGATCACAGGACCACTGGATGAGGCGAAATTAAAATTGCTAATGAAGTTTTGATGACGCATAGTCGTTGATAACATCTTATCAGGAAACAGGGTTTGAGAGCAGACAACCTGTCTGACCAAAATTTATTAGGCGGGAATTTTCCTCCTCCTAATAAGCCTGGGAACTCTACAGACCAGGGCTTACTTCATCCCTCCGGCTTCGACGGTAAAAGAGGGCATGATTCTAAGGGGCCTTTCATAGGCCTACCCTCAGGGCGCATTCTCTTTCTCAGGGATGTTCCTTGCTGAGAAAAAGAATTCAGGGACATTTCTCCTATTTGTTTTTAAAGGAGGAGAAATATAGCTCTGTTCCATGCAGCTCACCAGAGGCCAGTTCAAAGTTGCCGCTCTTGTTCCCTGAACATCGCTGTTAACCTGTTCTTTTTTTAAGATGCCCAGATTTCATATTGTTCAAACACACGCGCTCTACAAATGATTTGTGCGGTTGACACAATCCTCACAGGGTCCTGAGGTGACATTCATCCTCCTCAGCTTACCAAGAAGATGATGGGATTAAGCGATTACAGTAAAGACAGGCATAAGAAGTTATAAAAGTATTAATTTGGGGAACTAATGAATGTCCATGAAATCTTCACAATTTATGTTCTTCTGCCGCGGCTTCAGCCGGTCCTTCCATTCCGGGTCCCTGACTCCCCGCAACACTCAACATATTAAATTGCATAACATGATACATACTAGCATGCATGTAACTGTGAAACCATCACAATTAAAATAAAAAATTTAACCATCATCGCCATAAGTTTCCTCATTCCCTTATGTAATTCTCTCCTGTGTCCTCCCCATGACTAAAACAATGTTGTACCTTTCCTTAGTGTTGATTTGTTTGAACTTCCAAAAATTTTACATAAATGAATCTTACCATATATATTATTTTATTCGGGTTCTTTTACTAAGTATGATTTATCCACAGTTATTTCTTCATTGTTGGTATGTATTTTGGTTTTTTCCCAGTGTGGTTATTAAAAATAGCTACAGTAAACATTTGTGTAAACATATTTTTGTAGCGTATATGCTTTAAATTTGGCTAGGCAACACCTAGCAGTGAAACGGTAGAACTCTACATAGATGGAAGTTTAAATATTTCATAAACCTCCAACTCTTTTGCAAAATGACAGGACAATTTTACATATAACTACAATGATTATAGCTATTTTTATAATTGTATGAGAGTCACATTCACCCAACATCCTTGCTATTAGTTGCTACGGTCAATCTTTTGCAGTTTAGCCATTACACTAATGGTGTATTATTATCTCACTTTCTGTTTAATTTACCTTTTCTAAAAATTAATAGTTTAGAATACCATTTTATGTTACTACTTGTCATCCCTGTACTGTTTTGGGGGGCAAATTAAGTGTCTGTTTAATATTTTACCTAATTTTATTGTGTTACTTGTTTTCTTATTGATGAGTTTTGATATCATATATATATATATATATATTCTGGAAGCCCAGCGTGGCTATCTCTGCAATTGCTTTTTCTTCATTATCTCCATCCCACACAGAGATATCACTTTCCTACATTTCCTCTTTATCACATCTATGTTTCAATTTATATCATTAATATTTTGTTTGACTATTAGAATCATTTATATTTCAGTGTTGCATGTTTTATTTTAATTTCCTTATTGATATAAATTTCACAGAAAAATTTGCAGGACTCAAAAAATAAACACCTCTCCCCCTTTCTCAAACACACACTTGTACACACACACACCATACACATGCATGCACACACACCAAGTACTATCTTTGCTCATTCTCTTTATCCTTTAATTTCTTTCTTCTACTTTGTGTGTGTGTGTGAGTGTGTTGTGTGTGTTCCTCTATTCTTTTCAACGTTAATCAGTGGGAAAATGTAAGTTTGAAGCCATCATACCACAATAAAGATATTAAAGAAGACTTTGTGGCTGGGCACGGTAGCTCAGGCCTGTAACCCCAGCACTTTGGGAGGCCAAGGCGGGCGGATCATGAGATCAGTAGATCGAGATCATCCTGGTTAACACGGTGAAACCCCATCTCTACTAAAAATACAAACAATTAGCTGGGCGTAGTGGCGGGCACCTGTAGTTCCAGCTACTAGGGAGGCTGAAGCAAGAGAATGGCATGAACCTGGGAGGCGGAGATTGCAGTGAGCCGAGATCTCACCACTGCAGACCAGTCTGGGTGACAGTGTGAGACTCTGTGTCAAAAGGAGAACTACAAACCACTGCTCAGTGAAATAAAAGAGGACACAAACAAATGGAAGAACATACCATGCTCATGGATAGGAAGAATCAATATCGTGAAAATGGCCATACTGCCCAAGGTTATTTGTAGATTCAATGCCATCCCCATCAAGCTACCAATGAGTTTCTTCACAGAATTGGAAAAAACTGCTTTAAAGTTCATATGGAACCAAAAGAGAGCCCGCATTGCCAAGACAATCCTAAGTCAAAAGGACAAAGCTGGAGGCATCACGCTACCTGACTTCAAACTAAACTATAAGGCTACAGTAATCAAAACAGCATGGTACTGGTACCAAAACAGAGATATAGACCAATGGAACAGAACGGAGCCCTCAGAAATAATGCCACACATCTACAACCAACTGATCTTTGACAAACCTGACAAAAACAAGAAATGGGGAAAGGATTCCCTATTTAATAAATGGTGCTGGGAAAATTGGCTAGCCATAAGTAGAAAGCTGAAACTGGATCCTTTCCTTACTCCTTATACGAAGATTAATTCAAGATGGATTAGAGACTTAAATGTTAGACCTAATACCATAAAAACCCTAGAAGAAAATCTAGGTAGTACCATTCAGGACATAGGCATGGGCAAGGACTTCATGTCTAAAACACCAAAAGCAACAGCAGCAAAAGCCAAAATTGACAAATGGGATTTAATTAAACTAAAGAGCTTCTGCACAGCAAAAGAAACTACCATCAGAGTGAACAGGCAACCTACAGAATAGGAGAAAATTTTTGCAATCTACTCATCTGACAAAGGGCTAATTTCCAGAATCTACAAAGAACTCAAACAAATATACTAGAAAAAAACAAACAACCCCATCAAAAAGTGGGCAAAGGATATGAACGGACATTTCTCAAAAGAAGACATTCATACAGCCAACAGACACATGAAAAAATGCTCATCATCACTGGCCATCAGAGAAATGCAAATCAAAACCACAATGAGATACCATCTCACACCAATTAGAATGGCAATCATTAAAAAATCAGGAAACAACAGGTGTTGGAGAGGATGTGGAGAAATAGGAACACTTTTACACTGTTGGTGCATAGTTCAACCATTATGGAAAACAGTATGGCGATTCCTCAAGGATCTAGAACTAGATGTACCATATGACCCAGCCATCCCACTACTGGGTATATACCCAAAGGATTATAAATTATGCTACTACAAAGACACATGCACACGTATGTTTATTGCGGCACTATTCACAATAGCAAAGACTTGGATTCAACCCAAATGTCCATCAGTGACAGACTGGATTAAGAAAATGTGGCACATATACACCATGGAATACTATGCAGCCATAAAAAAGGATGAGTTTGCATCCTTTGTAGGGACATGGATGCAGCTGGAAACCATCATTCTTAGCAAACTATCACAAGAAGAGAAAACCAAACACCGCATGTTCTCACTCATAGGTGGGAACTGAACAATGAGCTCACTTGGACTCGGGAAGGGGAACATCACACACTGGGGCCTATCATGGGAAGGGGGGAGGGGGGAGGGATTGCATTGGGGAGTTATACCTGATATAAATGATGAATTGATGGGTGCTGACGAGTTGATGGGTGCAGCACACCAACATGGCACAAGTATACATATGTAACAAACCTGCACATTATGCACATGTACCCTAGAACTTAAAGTATAATTAAAAAAAAGGAAAAAAAAGTTTGTTTTGGTTGCAAAATCAATAACTAATTTCTCAGTATTATTTTGAGATTATATAACTAATCTGCAAAAATTTCTCCCTTTACTTTTGCCATTAGTTGATGATTTTCTAATTCTACTTATCTGCTACATTAGTCAAGAAACAACCTATTGTAAACAAGAATTGTATTTTCTCTATTTACATGTTTATTGAGTTGTGTATTATTGTATAAATTTATAAATATTTAATAGACCATGTATTTTTCATTTTTTTAATGTTTTGATTTTCTCTGACTTGACAAGTCCATGTCAGATGGCTATCTATGCTTTTGATGTTCTTTCACTCTTTGAGTAATTTCCTATTTTACTCTTTTTTTCTCTCTATCTCTGTCACATGCATACACACAGAAATACCCATATGTACACCAAAATAATACATATGTATCTAAATATAAACAGATATACACATATACATATATTTTATGTATATTTTATAGTGTATCTGTCTTTGTAGCTGTATCTATATCATATCTATACATGTATATATACACAATCTCTATTTTTAGTATTTATTTATATATTTACCTTTTTATATCAATAGCCAGCATTCCATAATTGTGTAGTGCAATTCTAATAACTCAGGGTCTATTCTAGCTTCCATTACTTCTAATTCTGTAGTTTCCTCATAGTCAGATAATGAACTCATATTTTCCTCAAAATTCTACTCATGTGCTCATGACAAAAGATATTGAAAGCAGTTTCAAAAATGCTAACAGGACTGAGTGGAGTAGTAGTACATGCCTGTAGTCCCAGCTACTTGGGAGTCTGAGGTGAGAGGATCACTTGAGCCCAAGAGTTAGAAGCTACAGTGAGCTATGATGACCCCACTGCACTCCAGCATGGACGACAGAGAAAGACCCTGTTTTAGAAAGAAAAAAAAAAAAAAATGCAAATGCACAGCATTGTGAATATGTGATGTCAGTTTATAGGTCTTTGTTAACAAAGCCATAAATACATACAGTGACATTCAATAATCTTGAATGTACAATTTGAATTACATTTTGTTTATCTCCTTTTCCAGTGAATTCCCAGCCTCATGAACTCCTCTGCAGTATTTTCCCAATTTTTAGATCACTGATTATTTTTGACCATTGTAGATTTCATGTACGTGATATCATACTGTATGCACTCTTTCGTGTTCATTTTCCTTAAAACTTCAGTATAATATCTGTGATAAATATGTTGCAATATCTATCAGTTGATCATTTTTATTCATGACCAGTTATTATCTTCATCGTGTGACTACATCACATTTGCTTATTTATTCTTCTGTTGATGAACGTTTAGGTTGCGTCTAGTTTTTCTCTCTTATGAATTAAGATGATGTAAGTATTCTTATAGGTTTTGGTAAATACCTATGCTAAATTGCTGCTTTCTAGAATGAATGTATATTTAACATTGTAAGAAATTGTCAGATTATACTTTGTTCTCCTACTAGAAATGTATAAGAGTTCCAATAGATTGATTTCCTCATCAAGATTTTATTTTGATGGTTTCATAAGAAATATTTAACTATTTTAGAAACTATATACTGATATATCATTGTTTAAATCTGCATTTTCTTAATGACTAATGTGGAACACTTTTTAAATGTCCTTACTGGCCATTTACACTTTTGTTTTGTTTTGAAAAGTGTTCAATTTGCCTAATTTTCAAAGATATTTTGTGTTTTTTATTGAGTGTAGAAGTTTCTTATCTTTTAAAATAGATCTTAGATCTTTCGTCAGAAATATTCATATATACTTATATATATTTCACTTACATATACACACACATATACGTACATTATATATGCATGCATACAAATACATGACAAAAATATTCTCTTAATCTGTTGATTGCCTGCTTTCTTATTTAATGATAATGAATTCTAATACACTACTTGTTTTTTTTTTTTTTTTTTTTGTGTGTGTGTGTGTGTGTGTGTGTGTGTGTGTGTGTGACATTCTATCCAAGAAACAAGACCTTGCCACTAGGTTTCCAAACAATTCTTCTAGATTTTTGTATAAATTTAAGAACATTTATACATTTTATTTTCTCCTTTTCTTTGAGTTGGACTGCTGTGGCACGATCTTGACTCCCTGCAACCACTGCCTTCAGAGGTCAAGTGGCGATTCTCCTGCCCAAGTCTCTGAATAGCTGGGAAAACAGGCGTGCACTACCACGCCCGACTTACTTTTGTATTTTTTAGCAGAGACGGGGTTTCTCCATGTTGGCCAGGCTGTTCTCAAACTCCTGACCTCAAGTGATCCTCTCACCTAGGTCTGCCAAGCTGCTGGTTTTACAGATGTGAGCCACCACACCCAACCCTTTCTCCATTTCTGTATTTAAAGCCTTGAGCAAATTTATGAGTAGAGTATGAAATCAAATGTAATGTTCATTATTTCTACATTTTTTCCAGTTGGTTAGTGACTCTTACTTTAATAGTCTTTTCTTTTCACAATGAATTATGTGGTATTTTTTTTTGAAAATTGAATTATCAATGTATTGTTTCAGTATGATTATACTCCTGAAAAATCTAGTATGGCTTATTAATCTATTTTGTAAGCATTTTGAGTATCATAAGGTAATGATATCTTTAGTTTTTATTTTTATAGTAAGAATTGAAGTCAAGTAATGTCTTTGAACTTTTTACTTTTCCATAATTGTTTTGATTATTCACCTCAATTAATATTCATATGTCCTGGAGAGAAATCTGAAAGATTTTGGACTTAAAATAATATAGGAACTATCATTTAGCTTAGTGTGTTATTTTTGCATTGCATACTATAGTTATCTTAATTACAACAGAACTGCTGTGTTTATTTATTTACTACTGTAAAAGGAGAATATTACATTAAAATATACTTCCAAAAAAAATTTCTGGATTTTCTCCAAGGAATCACCTGTCAACAGACTTTTACCCAATCTGACATTTTTGTTCTTCCAATATTTTAACATACCTCAAATTATTCTACACAGTCATTTAATCTATAGCTTGAGGTAGATGATTTAGGAATGAAATTTACTGTCATCTCCTCTTCATTTTCCATTTACAGTAAGAACTAATAATTTATTTTTTCTTTCGAACATCTTAAAAGCATTGCCCAAATGCACGTCTTTCGGCTTGTGCATTTTATTATAAAGGGTGTTCTTATTTTGATCAGTATTTCATTTTTCTGAGACATATTTTGTAGTATGCTTTACATTGAAAATGAGTGGTATTCCAGATCAAGAAAATTCTAAGACATCATAGATATCCACTGCTGATGACTTAATTAGAATATATCTATAATATCTATTATATATCTATTATATATATTTATAATATATATACTATAAATAAATTATATTTCTCTAGGAGCTGAATCATTTCCTATCAATTGTGACAAGAGAAGTGAGAAAAGAAAAAAATTTACTCTAGAGAAAATAATAAAGAAAAAAATTTAGCTTTTTAAATATAAAATTTTAGTATGAAAAGTAATAATCTCCCTCAGATTTAGTTTATATTATATACTATTTGAGTATTTATATGATAATGTTAATCGTTACACAAATTATAGCTTGAATGATTATTATGTAACATATAATAATCATCTGCTAATGAATTTCTAAGTATTGCATTATTTTGAAACTGTTATGTGATAGAAATTGATACTCAATGCTAATGAAGAATATTATTTTTCCTCAATAGAAGTCATCAAGCAAGAAACTGTATTCTAACCTACTTTGAAGACATCAAATTTTCTCAGACTTTGTGTAGAATTACAAAGGCGATTTAGTCATAATCAATGTCAATGTTAAAATCATGTGGTATTTGAAATCTGGAAAACCCAAGTTTGAATTTTACTTCTGCATACCCTTTCTGAGCCTTAATAATCACATTAAGTAGCAAATGGAGGATGGTATTCTTCTCTTGGGAATGTGAAAACTACCTGACATGAACTTGTTGATCAGAACTTTTTTCTCTTTCTCTTCCCTGTTGCAATTTGTTTGCTGCATCCACTCCTGTGTTCAATTATATTCAAAATGTAGAGCTCTCCCTGTTGTTCATAATCATTTGACACCGAATGTATTAGTCAAGATTTTTATAATAATAAATCACTTACTGAAATGAACTTAAGAAAAATATCTATACATCAAAGACTATACAGAAACTGAAATTACTTCACACCAAGTTAGAATCAAGTAGTTATTTTTTTTCATTATGGATCATTTTTTATTTCAGTATTGATTCCTCAACATGTTTAAACTAGCAACCTCAACTGCAAATGTCACATGTAAAATTCATAAATCAATGGAACAATTCCAAGAATTGTATTGCTCTGTGTCCTGAGACAATCTTCCACTGAGTATGCATGGCTAAGAAATTTCAGTAACTTCTCTAAAAAGCTCTGGCCACCTGTCTGGTCTTGTATCTGTGAACTTGGTACATTTCACTCACATGAGCTGGGAAGGAGAATGGGTAGTTTCTACAATAGAAGCAGATTCAGTTAATAGAAGGAACAATACAGGCTTACAATAAACAGAAAAAAAATATCTTTGAAACCAAGATTATAATCAGCTTAGTTGTTGAGAATGAGATTTGGTAATATATTTTCTCTGAAAATTTAACAGATATTTTCTTGAACTCACGTTTTATCTTGAAACATTTTGACCCTAGCCTGGACATGTGGAAATTGAATACTTTCAGCTCCAAATATCAGAAATTATTGATTACCCTTTCTTTGTATTTTTATAAAACATACTACCATCTAAATTTTCTATGTTTTTTAAAAAAATTAAGTTAACTCTTACTCCTCTCTAGTTTATCTTTGCATATTTCAAATACATTTTATCTTTTCATAAAGCAATTCTTATAATTTTAGAATATAGAGGTATTTCTTTACCATCATCATTTTTTTTTTTTTTTTTTCTGGAGGCCTCTTTTTATTTTGCTTCATCTCTGCACTTGATGTAAGCTTGTATCTGCTAAAGTAGTAAGACGACTTGTGATACCAAAGGTTTGAGATCACAGTTATTTAATTTTATTTATGACTACATTAAGAATTGGAAAATTTATTCATTCTCTAATGTACCTTCTCAGAAACTTTACTATTGGCTTTTAAGGATGACACATTCTTATTTTTGTAGTTAAAGTCCAGGATGTAAAGCAGAAAAATTCTAGTTGTATATAAAGAAGGGATTTAACATAATAAAATAAATACTTACAAAATTATCAGAAAATTCTGCATGAATGGAAACAAGGGTTGGAAGAAGAAGAAGTAGATTTCTACATCAAAATAACCTCACTGGCATTCCAACCTAGAAGTAAGAAATATGGAACAATAAAAACAGGCCTAAGCAGTCAAAGCAATCCTAAGCAAAAAGAGTAAAGCAAGAGACATCATATTACCTGACTTCAAAAAATACTACACGGTTATAATAAGCAAAACATCTTAGTACTGGTATAAAAACAGACACAAAAAAACAAAGGAATAGAATAAAGAACCCAGAAATGAAACCACATACCTACAGCCAACTGACCTTTGACAGAGCTGACAAAAACATACACTGGAAAAGGACATCCTGTTCAATAAAGTATGCTTAGAAAACTGGATTTCTACATGCAGAAGAATAAAACTGATTCCTTACCTCTCTTACCACATACAAAAATTAGCACAAAATGTATTAAAGACTTAAGTGTAAAAGCTGAGACTATAAAAATTCTTGAGAAAACCTAAGGCAATCATTTCTGGACATCGGTCTAGGCAAAGAATTAATGACTAAGATCACAGAAGCAAACAAAACAAAAACAAAAACAGACAATGGTACTTATTTAAACAAAAAGGCTTCAGTACAGCAAAATAAATATTAAAGCAAACAGACAGCCTGCAGAATGGAGAAAATATTTGCTAGCTATGTGCCTGACAAAGGACTAATATCTAAATCTACAAGAAAATCAAACAACAACAACAACAACACAATGCCGTACAAAAGTAGGCAAAACGAGACACAAGAATGCTCAACAAGCATACAAAAAAAATTTCTAACATCACTAATCATCAGAGAAACGCAAAATAAAACTGCAATGAGATATTATGTTATACTAATTAGAATTGCTATTATTAAAAACTTTAAAAATAACATATTGATGTGGATATGGAGGAAATACAACCACTGCATACTTTTGGTGGGAATGTACATTAGTGCAACCTTTACGAAAAACAATATGATGATTTCTTGAAGAACTTAAAATAGATCTATATATACAATGGAATACTACTCAGCTATGAAAAAGAATGAAATCATATCTTTTGAAGCAAAATGGATGGAACTGTAGGGTACCATCTTAAATGTCATAGCTTAGGAAGAGAAAGTCAAATACTGCACATTCTCACTTATAAATCGGAGCTAAAAATGTGTACAATAAGACATGGACTGTGGAATAATAGACATTGGAAACTTGTAAGCCTAATGAGGAGGGATAATAAATTACTTAACAGGTACTATGTGCATTATTTGGGCAATGGCTATACTAGAAGCCCAGGCTTCACCACTACACAATATATCCATGTAACAAAATGACACTTGTACCTCCTAAATCTATGAAAATAAAAATTAAAAAAGAAGCAGCTGCCACATCTCATTACCTTATTGTTTCTGCCATAGCAACTCTTTGCTCTTGAACCTTGTAAGTGAATAGTGTAATGTAAGGCTGGCTTGCTTCAAACACTCATGTACATCAACATTTTAACGTGGTATCATTTATATTTTATTTTTTGCTTATTTGTACCTTCCACAATAATGTAAGTATTTTTCATTACAGGAACCTATAAAAAAAGCTGTTTCTTTGCTCCAGAGATGTCTGGAAAATGAAATATTTTATTTTTAAGCCTATGAGATATGGGAGAGGACAGTTGGAGCATAGAAGGAAATAAGGAAGGAAGCGGAGTCCCAGTAGAAGAATCTAGCACAGAAAGGTTTGAAAGTCATTGTGCAAGGCAACCAGAAACACAGGTTAAGATGAATTCCAAAATCTTGAGCATACTGAATACTAAACACAGCCTGTGGAATTATATTATAGAGTTCTGAGACATTTACAAACTATATCATTGCTTCCATGAAAGATACATATTTGACATCCAAGGATAAACAGATGAGATTCAACAGCAGAACCAATTATCTCAAATGGTGTGTGAAATTTTCTGTTATTATTTACAGGCACTTTTTTTTCTTCAAGTAATGAATTTAATAAATAACATAAAGTATGCTAAGATCACACAAAAGTTTAAGAACAATTGAAAGAGAAAGAATTAAAATATCAGCCAAAATTTTCTTGCAATGTTGCAGGAAAAATAAATAATGCTTGCAATAATTAATTGGTGACTCTATATTCATGGAACATACATGTTGCAATCATTTTCTGTTGGGACATATTGTTGCAGGAAGTCAGGGACCCAGAATGGAGGGACCAGCTGAAGCTGTGGCAGAAGAACATAAATTGTGAAAATTTCATGGATATTTGTGAGTTCCCCAAATTAATACTTTTATAATTTCTTATGCCTGTCTTTACTGCAATCTCTGAACGTAAATTGTGAAGAGTTCATGGACACTTATCACTTCGCCAGTCAATATCCTTGTGATTTCCTATGCCTGTCTTTACTTTAATCTCTTAATCCCATCATCTTCTTCATAAACTGATGAGGATGAATGTTGCCTCAGGACCCTGTGAGGATTGTGTCAACTGCACAAATCATTTGTAAAGCATGTATGTTTGAACAACATGAAATCTGGGCATCTTTAAAAAAGAACAGGATAACAGTGATGTTCAGGGAACAAGGGAGGTAACTTTGAACTGGCCGCTGGTGAGCCGGACGGAACAGAGCCATATTTCTCCTCTTTCAAAAGCAATTAGGAGAAATATCGCTGAATTATTTTTCTCAGCAGGGAACATCCCTGAGAAAGAGAAAGTGCCCTGAGGGTACGCCTATGAACGGCCTCTTAGAAGCATGCCATCTTTTATGGTCAAAGCCCAAGGGATGAAATAAGCCCTGGTCTCCTGTAGCGCTCCCAGGTTTAGTAGGAGGAGGAAAATTCCTGCCTAATAAATTTTGGTCAGACAGGTTGTCTGCTCTCAAACCCTGTTTTCTGATAAGATGTTATCAATGACAATGAGTGCCCAAAACTTCATTGGCAATTTTAATTTCTCCCCATCCTGTGGTTCTGTGATCTCGCCCTGCCTCCACTAGCTTTTTGATATTTTATTACCTCGTGAAGTATGTGATCTCTGTGATCCACACCCTATTCATGCACTCCTTCCCCTTTTGAAAATCTCTAATAAAAACTTGCTGGTTTTAAGACTGGGAGAACATCATGGATCCTGCCAACATGTGATTTCTCCCCCGGACACCCAGCTTTAAATTTCTCTCTCTTGTGCTCTTTCCCTTTATTTCTCAACCCAGCCAAGACACTTAGGAAATAGAAAAGAACCCACATTAAACATCGGGAGTGGGTTCTCCCGATAACATATGCTATCTTTCTAGACTATGTTACAAATAAATTTTAAAGAGACTATTAAAAAAAATGATGTTATTTGTTGCCTCTTGAACAGCTAGACTTGTGTCTTTCTTGCTCACAGTGTCTGTCTCCTCTAAATACAGAAAATGGAGCAACCCTTTCTGCTTAGGAATAAGTATTTACCTACATTTTTGCTAGAGACCTAAGATTAATTTCAGTAAGTTATTTAAAACAAACACAAAATATATAATTATAATACTCCTCCCATCTTTGGATGAAATTGTCTAGGAATGTGAAATATGTGAAAGCACCTATCTGTGGCCAGAATTAGTAAATACTGGGTATAATTCTATATACCAAAGAAGGCATACTGAGTTTGGCTGCTGCTTTCCATATGTTGGAAATCATTTCTGTAATCACCCAATCTCGAGATCCCTTCTCATGTGAACTAGTAAATACTTTCTTAATTTAAGCCCTTTTAAATTGTACCTTTTACTAATTTTAGAAAAATCCTTGTAATTGATAAACTGAATTCTGTAGGAATGACTTACATAATCACAAGAAGCCTGTAATATAACTACAATTCCTAGAATTTTATTGCAAAAAGCTGAAATATTTCAAGTTGAATGTATTCTCTTTTCTTACAGCTAGCAATTATTATTTCATTAAATACAAGGTGTAGAATGTGAACAGTTAATCGTGCATTAATTGTCTAAAAATAATATTTTGTTTTTTGCTGGATCATGACATATAGCATTAAAATAATGAAATACTAGGGAGATTGGCATGTGATATATATGTTGTTCCTAATCATAAGAGTATTAATGGAAATAAACTAACAAATGTAATCAAGTGAATGTGCTAATGGAATTTCAGATAATAAAGGGAAATACTTAGAAATATATTTAATGATAGAGAGATAAAAATGACAGGTGGCAGGACTAACTTGCAGCTCTCACTCAGATGGACAGAACAGCATGTGCAAACACATTATAAACTTTTGCTCTGAGAACTACCACATGTACCTACCAGGAAAGCTGAGAGGACCCACAGACCCTTTGAAGGTGGTGGATTGCTATTTTAGGCTCTGTGGGGAAGCAGAGGAGCTATGAGTCAACTTGCTTTCTCAACTGGCAGGCTTGTAGCCTGGGGAAAGTTCTCAGCTCTGCTTACCTGCTACCTGGAAATAAACTCAGTGCTATTGGGTGGGGAACATGGTGGGAGTGAGACCAGCCTTTTGGGCTTCATGTAAACTGGGTGAGACCTGTGGTTTCCAGCTCTCCCATACTTCCCTGGAGACCTGTATGACACAGCAGATGAAGCTGTCATGCCCTGAGAACATAACTCCATTGGTATGGTACACATTTCCCCATCCCCCACAGCAGTTGCAGCAAGACTTATCCAAGGAGAGTCAGAGCTCAAGCACACTTAACCCTGCCTCCACTTGATGGTTCCTCTCTACCTGCCCTGGCAGCCAAAGACGAAGGACATAATCTCTTGGGAGCTCTATGGCCCCATCCACCACCTGACCATAGGGCAAGCTTGCATCCCCCCTACACTATTGTAACTTATATGTTCTTTAAAGTGCCACCTCCTGTCTGGAGGCAAACCAACATAAAATCAATGTACTTAACAAAAACACAACCAAGATCCCTCATAGAGTCCACTTCACTTCCCTGCTACCTCCACTGGAGCAAGTATTGGTATCCAGGGCTGAGAGATCTGAAGATGGATCACATCACAGGACTCTTTGCAGATACTCCTCAGTACTGGCCTGAAGCCCAGTAACTCTGCTGGGTGTCTTAATCCAGAAAAGAAGTAACAATCACTGCAGTTTGGATATCTGGAAGCCCCATCTCTAGGGGAAGAGGAGAGCACCAAATCCAGGGAACACACTGTGGGACACAAGAGTCTGAACAGCAGTCCTTGAGCCCCATATCTTCCCACTGACACAGTCTACCCAAGTGAGAGGAACCAGAAAAACAATTCTGGTAATATGACTAAATAAAGTTATTTAATGCCCTCGAAATGTCACACTATCTCACCAGCAATAGATCAAAACAAAGGCAAAACTCTCTGAATTGCCAGAAAAATAATTCAGAAGGTGGATTATTAACCTAATAAAGGAGGCACCACAGAAAAGTGAAGTCCAGCTTAACGATTTTTTTTTTTAATGATACAAGATATGAATGGAAAAAATTCCAGTGAAATAGACAGCATAAATAAAAATCACAATTTCTAAAAATGAAGGACACACTCAGAGAAATGATAAATGCACTGGAAAGTCTCAGCAATAGAACTGAACAAGTAGAAGGATGAACTTCAGAGTTCAAGTACAAGGCTTTTGAATTAACCCAATAAAACAAAGACAAAAAATAATTGGAAAAAAAAAAAAAAAAAAGAACAAAGCCTCCAAGAAGTTTGGGATTATGTTAAATGACCAAATCTAAGAATAATTGGTGTTTCTGTGGAAGAGGAGAAATCTAAAAGCTTGGAGAACATATTTGAGGGACTAATCAAATAAACTTCCCAGTCTTGCTAGAGATCTAGACATCTGAGTAAAAGGAAGCTCAAAGAACACATGGGAAATGCATCACAAAAAGATAATCATTTTAGCACATCGCCATCAGGTTCTTTAAAATCAAGATGAAGGGAAGAATCTTAAGAGCTGTGAGACAAAAGCATCAGATAATCTATAAAGGAAAATCTACCAGATTTACAGTGGATTTCTTAGCAGATTTTTTTTTTTTTTTTTGTCTTTTTCAGACAATGCTTAAAGAATTTGCCACTATCAAGCCAACACTACAGGAACTGCTAAAAGGAGCTCTAAATCTTGAAACAAATCCTCATCATATAGCAAAATAGAATCTCCTTAAAGGATAAATCTCACAAGACCTGTAATACAATAGCACAATAAAAAAGGTATTCAGGCAACAAATGACATGTCAATAGAATAATACCCCATATCTCAATACTATCATTTAATGTAAATGGCCTAAATGCTCCACTTTAAAGATACAGATGGCGGAATGGATAAAAATTTACGAACCACGTATCTGCTGTCTTCAAGAGACTTACCTGACACATAAGAGCTCACATAAACTTAAGGTAAAGGGGTGGGAAAAGACATTTCATATAAACGGACACCAAAATCAAGCATGAATAGCTGTTCTTATATCAGACAAAACAAACTTTAAAACAACAGCAGTTAACAAAGACAAAGAGGGACATTATAAGATGATAAAAAGACTTGTCCAACAGGAAAATATCAAAATTCTAAGTATATATGCATCCAAATTTATAAAACAATTACTACTAGGTCTAAGAAATGCAATAGACAGCAACACAATAATACTGGGAGACTTCAATACTTTACTGACAGTACTAGACAGGTCATCATCACAGAAAGTCCAAAAGTGGACTAATGACATGAATAGAAAATTCAAAAAGAAGATATACAAATGGCCAAAAAACATGAAAAATTCTCACCATCACTAATGATCAGAGAAATGCAAATCAAAACCACAATGCAATACCCCCTTACTCCTGCAAGAATGAAATACTAAAACATAAATAGATGTTCCTGTGGATATGGTGAAAAGAAAACACTTTTACACTGTTGGTGGGAATGTAAACTAGTACAACCACTGTGGAAAACAGTGGAGATTCCTTAAAGAAGTAAAAGTATATCTATCATTTGATCCAGCAATCTCACTCCTGGGTATCTACCCAGAGGAAAATAAGTCATTATATGAAAAAGATACTTTCACACACGTGTTTATAGCAGCAAAATCGTCAGTTGCAAAGATAAGGAACCAGTCCAAATGTCCATCAACCAATAAGTATACATAGAAAATGTGACACACACACACACACACACACACACACACACACACACACACACACACACACACATATGTAATGGAACACTACTCAGCCATAAAAATGAACAAAATAATGGTATTAATGATATTTGCAGCAGCCAGGATGAAATTGAAGACCATTATTCTAAGTGAATTAACTCAGGATTAGAAACTAAACACCAGAAGTTCTCACTCATAAGTGGTAGCTAAGCTATGAGGATGCAAATGCATAAAAATGATAAAATGAACTGGGGACTCAGGCGAAAATGTGGGGATGGGGATAAAAGACTACACATGGGGTACAGTGTACACTGCTCAGGTGATGGGTGTACCAAAAGTTTAAAAATCACCATTAAATAACTTATTCATGTACAGGAAAAAATATATAAATACAATAAATAAATAAAAGAAACTGCTAAACTATCTTCCAAAGTGTCCATACCATGTTGCATTCCCAGTAGCAATAAATGAGTGTCCTTCTTGTTCCAAAAAAAAGATAAAGATGTATTTTTATACAAACACTTATTTTTTCTCAATGAAGACTAAAATAAGCCTAGAATGAGTGATTTGATTTTCCCATTTTCAACTTTTTATTTATTAAAACTTCATTTTACTGGTATAACAATAATGAAGTCATAATTATGATTTTACTATTAAAATTATTTTGTATTATTATACCAAAAAGGAGAAACTCACAGATTTATTTTTAATTGCTGAAATATGCTTATATTGCTTAACTGGCTTCATGTTAATACGTTCATTAAAGTAATTTTCTAGATTAGTGAAAAAAATATTTGATGACAAATGACATGGTAAATGCATAAATGCAAAAATCCATATGAAGATCCTTCCAAATTTGAAGAAAAAGATAAAAACATAGAAACATGAGAGCAATAGGTATTCTGTTTCTATGAATAAAGTTGTATGATAAAAGACATACATAACAACATCTTGAAATATTAATATAAAAATGCTAATGTGATAATGTGATTCTAGTTGCCATCCGGTTCTTTGGTACTTAAAATTGAAACACACACAAAAAGATATAAAGTAAATATGGGATTTCAAGAAGTCATATATTCCAAGTGATATAGTCACTCTGACTAACTTCTGACCAAAAATGCCAATTGTTTCGGGCATGCCTGTGTTAAAAACTTTTGAGAGTGAGTACTTTGCTCAAGAAAGATAATGATGAGGGCAGGAATGTTTGTAATTGAGAGTTTGAAAAGCAAATTTTAAGACTTTTAGATAAAGGGACTGACAATCTAAAGAACCAGATCTGTTACCAAAATGCCAGAGGGTCAGTCTGCACCCCTTGTTCAACACACAGAAGGCCAATCAGTTAGACAACCCATATTGCCATGGAAGAAGTCTTTATTCAGGTGCTGAAGCTGAAGAGAAAAGGAGATAAGTCACAAAATGCTCTGTCCCAACTAAAAATGAGGGTTCATATAGCTGGGAAGAAATATAACTAAATGAAGGAAAATAGGAATTAGGGAGAGGAAAGGAAGGAATCACAAGGAATGAGAGTTCTAGGATTTCATCATCTGGATGTGGTGATCTAGTAATTTTCAGTCTCTTACCTGAAGGTTGGTTTTCTGTTAAATAATTCAGAAAAGACAAATGTAAGTTTCAAATTTTAAGTGTAGGAGTTTCAGTTTCTATGTGTATTAAAAATAAAAAAACTGTAAATATTAGTTCTATGAAGAAATTGGACTGGTTTCAGATTTGCTAAAGAAGGCTATATCAATAAAATGGTAGAGTCTAAAAATAAAATGCTAATAACACATGACAGTGATTTGTGTGAGTTCAAATTTCATCTATATTTACAGAATTTAATGATGTCACTTTGACTATACACAGAAAATGGTAGGAAGTCAATAATTTGATTTGTATTTTATATAGTTGTGATTTGAACCGAGAGAATGGTACTAGGAAAACGTTTCAAGAATATATTTATTCGGGGGATATAACAAACATATAAAATTATTCTTTTCAGCGCTATATTCACAGAAATGGAGGGAAATACAGTTCACTATTTGGTAAAAATGACATGTCAAAGGTGCAAGAAAAAAAACATCAGTATCATTTGATTTTATTTCCAGAATAGAGTGGTAAAATGATGAAATTGGATGGTTTATAAAAGTACTATTTAGAAGGAATTAAAGTTCTTGTCAGGGAAAAACAACTTCAAAAGCATTTTATTCAAATGAAGATAAATTCTTTCCCGGGTCTGCAGTTATTTCAGACCTCTTATAGAGGTAAGATGCATGAAGGCTTGACCAGTGATCCTTTGTTTATGTTTATCCTTTCCCACTTACTAATTCTGGGTCTTGGTAAAGTTACTTATGCTTTTTAAACATGAATTTCTTTGTGAAAAAAAATGAATGAAAAGCACTTAGCCTAGTGTGTGACAAATGGCGAGTGATTGTTTATTGCTGTCAGTAAATGTTATTCATTTAGATATTTGAGCCGTGCTAGGAGACTGTATAAAAGACATAGGCTCTGCTTTCTGAGTTTATGGTGCAAAGAGACTGACAAACAATAAATTTCACAGTGTGTCAAATGTTATAAAACATGAAATAGAGAGCAATGCCCGTTGGCTTGGTAGTATTCTATCAGAGTAAACTTTCTTCAGAAACTGATGTCTGTTGAGGACATGAAATGAACAGGAGTTGTCTAGAAGCAGCTGTGGTCAGAAAGGGTGTTGTTGTTCAGGCAGAAGGTATTGGTTATATGTAATCCTGAATGTCAGGCCTCTGAGCCCAAGCCAAGCCATCGCATCCCCTGTAACTTGCACGGATACGCCCAGACGACCTGAAGTAACTGAAGAATCACAAAAGAAGTGAAAATGCCCTGCCCTGCCTTAACTGATGACATTCCGCCACAAAAAAAAAAAAAAAGTGAAAATGATTGGTCCTTGCTTTAAGTGATGACATTACCTTGTGAAAGTCTTTTTCCTGGCTCATCCTGGCTCAAAAAGCTCCCCTACTGAGCACCATGTGACCCCCACTGCTGCCCACCAGAGAACAACCCCCCTTTGACTGTAATTTTCCTTTACCTACCCAAATCCTATAAAACGGCCCCACCCTTATCTCCCTTTGCTGACTCTCTTTTCAGACTCAACCTGCCTGCACCCAGGTGATTAAAAAAGCTTTATTGCTCACACAAAGCCTCTTTGGTTGTCTCTTCACATAGATGCGCATGACATTTTGGTGCCATGACTCAGATCAGGGGATCTCCCTTGGGAGATCAATTCCCTGTCCTCCTGCTCTTTGCTCCATGAGAAAGATCCACCTACCACCTCGGGTCTTCAGACCCACCAGCCCAAGGAACATCTCACCAATTTTAAATTGAGTAAGCAGCCCCATTTTACTCTCTTCTCCAGCCTCTCTCACTATCCCTCAACCTCTTTCTCCTTTCAATCTTGGCGCCACCATTCAAAATCTCTCTTCTCTTAATTTCAATTCCTTTCATTTTCTGGTAGAGACAAAGGAGACATGTTTTATGTGTAGATCCAAAACTCAGGCGCCGGTCACGGACTCAGGAAGGCAGCCTTCCTTTGGTGTTTAATCATTGCAGGGATGCCTCTCTGATTACTCACCCACATTTCAGAGGTGTCTGACGATGCTGCAGGGACTCCTGCCTTGATCCTTCACTTTTAGCAGCAAGTCCTGCTTTTCTGGGGGAGGAACAAGAACCCTAACCCCTTCTCTCCCTGTCTCTACCCCTTCTCTGCTTTTCGGGAGGGCAAGAACCTCCCAACCCCTTATTTCCATGTCTAGAGCTCTTATTTTTGCACCCCAACACCTTATTTCCGTGCCCTGACCACTTTTTTTTTTTTTTTGAGACGGAGTCTTGCTCTGTCACCCAGGCTAGAGTGCAGTGGCCGGATTCTCAGCTCCCTGCAAGCTCCTCCTCTCAGGTTCACTCCATTCTCCTACCTCAGCCTCCCGAGTAGCTGGGACTACGGGTGCCCTCCACCTCGCCCGGCTAATTTTTTGTATTTTTTAGCAGAGACGGGGTTTCACCGTGTTAGCCAGGATGGTCTCGATCTCCTGACCTCCTGATCCGCCCATCTTGGCCTCCCAGAGTGCTGGGATTACAGGCTTGAGCCACTGCGCCCGGCAGACCTCTTATTTTTGTGTCCCATCCCCTTATTTTTGTACCCTGATCTCTTAATTTTGCACCCCAACCCCTTATTTCTGCTCCCTGACCTCTTATTTTTACACTCCAACCCCCTATTTCCATATCCCGACCTCTTATTTTTGTGCCCCAACTCCTTATTTCTACTCCCCAACCCCTTTTCCGCTTTTCTGGAGGGCAGGAACCCCCGAACTCCTTCTCTCCATGTCTCTCTCTTTTCTCTGGGCTTGCCTTCTGCACTATGGGCAACCTTCCACCCTCCATTCCTCCTTCTTCTTCCTTAGCCTGTGTTCTCAAGAACTTAAAACCTCTTCAACTCATACCTGACCTAAAACCTAAATGCCTTATTTTCTTCTACAATGCCACTTGACCCCAATACAAACCAGACAGTAGTTCCAAATAGCCAGAAAATGGCATTTTCGATTTTTCCATCCTACAAGATCTAAATAATGATTGTCGTAAAGTGGGCAAACAATCTGAGATGCCTGATATCCAGGCATTCTTTTACACATCAGTCCCTTCCTAGTCTCTGTTCCCAATGCAACTTATCCCAAATATTCCTTTTTTCCCTCCCACCTGTCCCCTCAATCTAACCCCAAGAATTGCTGAGTCTTTCCAGTCTTCCTTTTCTACAGACTCATCTGACCTCTCCATCCTCACCAGGCCGAGCTAGGTCCCAATTTTTCCTCAGCCGCCACTCCTCCACCCTATAATCCTTTTATCACCTCCCCTCCTGACACCGGGTCTGGCTTACAGTTTTGTTCCTCGACTAGCCCTCCCCCACCTGCCCAACAATTTCCTCTTAAAAAAGTGGCTACAGCTAAAGGCATATTCAAGGTTAATACTCCTTTTTCTTTATCTGACCTCTCCCAAATCAGTTAGTGTTTAGGCTCTTTTTCATCAAATATGAAAAACCCAGCCCAGTTCACGGCCCGTTTAGCAGCAACCCTGAGACGCTTTTCAGCCCTAGACCCTGAAAGGTCAGAAGGCCATCTTATTCTTAATATGCATTTTATTTTATTACCCAATCTGCTCCTGACATTAAATATAACCCCCAAAATTAAATCCCAGCCCTCAAATCCCACAACAGGACTTAATGAACCCCACCTTTAAGGTGTACAATAATAGAGTAGAGGCAGCCAAGTAGCAACTTATTTCTGAGTTGCAATTCCTTGCCTCCACTGTGAGACAAAACCCAGCCACATCTCTAGCACACAACTGCAAACGCCTGAACCGCAGCTATCAGGGATTCCTCCAGAACCTCCTCCCCCAGGAGCTTGCTACAAGTGCTGGAAATCTGGCCACTGGGCCAAGGAATGCCCGCAGCCTGGGATTTCTCCTAAGCCATGTCCCAGCTGTGTGGGACCCCACTGGAAATCGGACTGTCCAACTTGCCCAGCAGCCACTCCCAGAGCCCCTGAAGCTCTGGCCCAAGGCTCTCTGACTGAGTCCTTCCCACACCTTCTTGGCTTAGCGGCTGAAGACTGATGCTGCCCCATCACCTTGGAAGCCTCCTGGACTGTCACAGACACTTTGGGTAACTCTTACAATGGAGAGTAAGTCTGTCCCTTTCTTAATCAATATGGAGGTTACCCATTCCACATTACCTTCTTTTCAAGGGCCTGTTTCCCTTGCCTCTATAACTGTTGTGCATATTGATTACCAGGCTTCTAAACCTCTTAAAACTCCCCAACTCTGGTGCTAACTTGGACAACATTGTTTTATGCACTCCTTTTTAGTTATCCCCACCTGCCTAGTTCCCTTATTAGGCCAAGGCACTTTAACTAAATTATCTGCTTCCCTGACTATTCCTAGGCTACAGCTACACCTCATTGTTACCTTTTCCCCCAGTTCAAAGCCTCCTTCACATCCTCCCCTCGTATCCCCCCACCTTAACCCACGAGTATAGGACACCTCTACTCCCTCCTTGGCAAATGATCATACACCCCATTTCCCCATATTTCCTTCTTCCCTGCTCCTCACCCTGATAACATTTAGTTTATTTGTGGCAGTTCCACCAGGACTAATTGCCACTCACCAGCAAAGGCAGGCTATGCAATAGTATCTTCCAAATCTATCATTGAGGTTACTGCTCTGCCACCTCCACTACCTCTCAGCAAGTCAAACTAGTTGCCTTAACTCAGGCCCTCACTCTTTCAAAAGGACTACACATCAATGTTTATACTGACTCTAAATATGACTTCCATATTCTGCACCACCATGCTGTTATGTAGACTGAAAAAGATTTCTACACTATGCAAAAGGCCTCCATCATTAATGCCTCTTTAATAAAAATGCTTCTCAAAGCCACTTTGCTTCCAAAGGAAGCTAGAGTCATTCATTGCAAGCAGCCATCAAAAGGCATCAGATCCCATCACTCAGGATAATGCTTATGCTGATAAGTTAGCTAAAAATCAGTTAGTGTTCTGACTTCTATCCCTCACGGCAGTTTTCCTCCTTCACATCAGCCACTCCCACCTACTCCCTCGCTGAAATTTCCACCTATCAATCTCTTCCCACACCAGGCAAATGGTTCTTAAACCAAAGAAAATATCTCCTTCCAGCCTCACAGGCCCATTCTATTCTGTCATCATTTCATAACCTCTTCCATGTAGGTTACAAGCTGCTAGCCCATCTCTTAGAACCTCTCATTTCCTTTCCATCATGGCAATCTATCCTCAAGAACACTTCTCAGTGTTCCATCTGCTATTCTACTACCCATCAGGGATTGTTCAGGCCCCCTCCTTTCCCTACACATCAAGCTGGAAGTTTTGTCCCTACCCAGGACAGGCAAATTGACTTTACTCACGTGCCTCCAGTCAGGAAATTAAAATATCTCTTAGTCTGGGTAGACACTTTCACTGGATGGGTAGAGGCCTTTCCCACAGGGTCTGAGAAGGCCACCACGGTCATTTCTACCCTTCTGTCAGACATAATTCCTCAGTTTGGCCTTCACACCTCTATACAATCTGATAACGGACCAGCCTTTATTAGTCAAATCACCCAAACAGTTTCTCAGGCTCTTGGTATTCAGTGAAACTTTTATATCCTTTACCGTCCTCAATCTTCAAGAAAGGCAGAATGGACTAATGGTCTTTTAAAAATGCACTTCATGATTGCCATTCTAACTGGTGTGAGATGGTATCTCATTGTGGTTTTGATTTGCATTTCTCTGATGGAGAGTGATGATGAGCATTTTTTCATGTGTCTGTTGGCTGTATGAATGTCTTCTTTTGAGAAATGTCTGTTCATATCCTTTGCCCACTTTTTGATGGGGTTGTTTGTTTTTTTCTTGTATATATGTTTGAGATCTTTGTAGATTCTGGATATTAGCCCTTTGTCAGATGGTGTTGGAGAGGATGTGGAGAAATAGAAACACTTTTACAGTGTTGGTGGGATTGTAAACTAGTTCAACCATTATGGAAAACAGTATGGCAATTCCTCAAGGATCTAGAACTAGATGTACCATATGACCCAGCCATCCCACTACTGGGTATATACCCAAAGGATTATAAATTATTCTACTACAAAGACACATGCATACATATGTTTATTGCGGCACTATTCACAATAGCAAAGACTTGGAATCAACCCAAATGTCCATCAGTGACAGACTGGATTAAGAAAATGTGGCACATATACACCATGGAATACTATGCAGCCATAAAAAAGGATGAGTTTGCGTCCTTTGTAGGGACATGGATGCAGCTGGAAACCATCATTCTTAGCAAACTATCACAAGAAGAGAAAACCAAACACTGCATGTTCTCACTCATAGGTGGGAACTGAACAATGAGATCACTTGGACTCTGGAAGGGGAACATCACACACTGGGGCCTATCATGGGGAGGTGGGAGGGGGGAGGGATTGCATTGGGGAGTTATACATGATATAAATGATGAATTGATGGGTGCTGATGAGTTGATGGGTGCAGCACACCAACATGGCACAAGTATACATATGCAACAAACCTGCACATTATGCACATGTACCCTAGAACTTAAAGTATAATAAAAAAATAAAAATAAAATAAAAAAAAAATGCACTTCACCAAGCTGAGTCACCAACTTGAAAAGACTAGACAATACTTTTACCACTTTCCCTTCTCAGAATTCAGGCCTGTCCTCAGAATGCTACAGGTTCCAGCCCATTTGAGCTCCTGTGTGGACACTCCTTTTTATTAGGTCCCAGTCTCATTCCAGACACCAGACCAACTTGGACTGCACCCCCAAAAACTTGTCATCCCTACTATCTTCTCTCTAGTCATACTCCTATTCACCGTTCTCAACTACTCATAAATGC
This sequence comes from Piliocolobus tephrosceles, assembly GCF_002776525.5. Lineage (NCBI taxonomy): Eukaryota > Metazoa > Chordata > Mammalia > Primates > Cercopithecidae > Piliocolobus > Piliocolobus tephrosceles. The sequence continues at coordinate 124,475,106 of NC_045436.1, forward strand.
CCTGCTCATGTTTACACTGCCGGTTTACACTGTTTCTCCAAGGCATCACAGTTGATGTCTCCTGATGCTCTCCCAAACCGCCACTCAAAATTCCCCCTTAAAGTAAATAATCTTTGCTAGCAAGGCTATGTTGAGCCTCCTTAGGCACTCTCTAATTAGATGTCCTAGGTCCTCGCAATTCTTAGTCCTTTAATATCTGTTTTTTTGTTTTTTTTTGTTTTTTTCCTTTTTTAATTCGTACCTCATATCTTTCCTTTAGTTTCTCAGTTCATCCAAAACTGTATCCAGGCCATCACGAATCATTCTATATGACAAATATTTCTTCTAACAACCCCACAATATCATCCCTTACCACAAGATCTCCCTTCAGCTTAATCTCTCCCACTCTAGGTTCCCATGCTGCCCCTAATCCCGCTTGAAGCAGCCCTGAGAAATATCGCTCATTCTCTCTCCATACCAGCCCCCCAAAATTTTCACTGCCCCAACACTTCAACACTATTTTGTTTTATTTTTCTTATTAATATAAGAAGGCAGGAATGTCAGGCCTCTGAGCCTAAGCCAAGCCATCGCATCTCCTGTGACTTACAAGTCCACATCCGCGTGACTTGCATGTATATGCCCAGATGGCCTGAAGTAACTGAAGAATCCCAAAAGAAGTGAAAATGCCCTGCCCTGCCTTAACTGATGACATTCCACCACAAAAGAAGTGAAATTGGCTGGTCCTTGCCTTAAGTGATGATATTACCTTGTGAAAGTCCTTTTCCTGGCTCATTCTGACTTAAAAAGCTCCCCCACTGAGCACCATGTGACCCCCACTCCTGCCCGCCAGAGAACAACCCCCCTTTGACTGTAATTTTCCTTTACCTACTCAAATCCTATAAAACGGCCCCACCCTTATCTCCCTTCGCTGACTCTCTTTTTGGACTCAGTCTGCCTGCACCCAGGTGATTAAAAAGCTTTATTGCTCACACAAAGCCTGTTTGGTGGTCTTTTCACACGGATGCGCATGACACTGAAGACATAAAAAATCAAACAAATGATGTCAGATGGGAAATGGCAAATGTGAACTGTACAGACGGACAAATAAATTGGTTCATTATAAGTTGTATAAAAGAGTTTTCACTTTATCCTAGAGTCAATGAAAGCTTATAGAGGATTTCAAGCAAGTCAATGACTAATTAGATGCAACAAGGAGCAAAGAAAATCTGGAGGCAAGAACTCCCACTAAGATGTGCCTACAGTAATCTGGGTGGGACAGGGTAACACTGGATCAGAGCACTGTCTTTGATAATTAGGAAGAATGGATAGATGGATTTCATATATGCTTAGGAAACAAGCACAAGATTCTTGTTTTAATGTGAAACATGAAAAATGACAAAGGAATTGAGTAAGAAATTTGTTTTGAAATGCAAGTAGACACATTGCCCTATATATTGTTGTCTCAGCAACCAGGTATGCATAATCAGAAAAATTACCCAGCTTATCTCACCATCAGTGAACTTATCAATGGGACAAAATAGAAAATATGATCTTCCATTTTTATAAATTTCTATGCTTTTTCAGTGCAACAAATGTGTATATTTATTATTCATTTTATCCAGACACTGTGATAAGTACTACTGGGAAGCAGATGAACATAACAAAAGCCTTACCTTTCAAAAATTGTCAAGTAAGTAACTAAATGTAAGACTTAGAATGAATTGCTGCACCAATCAAAACAATTTAACATGGTAGCACAAGAGAATAAATTTTCTCTAGTGTGAAATTTTTGGAAGGATTCCAAGAAACAGTAGCATTAAAGATATATTATGAGTGAAAACAGAGGTTGAAAGGTGGCTTTTCCTCCTTATTTGTATGTCCTTGAAAATTAGAATCTCAAAATTGTATTAGTATATATATCAAATAATTTTTCACTTTAATACAGTGATTCAAACTATGGATGATTTTGCACTGATCTCCCTCACCCAATGCCTTCAGGGAACATTTGACAATGTTCAGAGGATACCCTCTTTGGCACATAAATAATTATCTGGTCTAAATGTTAAAAGTGCTGAGGTTTAAAAAAAAAAAAAAAAAAAAAAAACTGCTGTAAAGTTACTGTAATGATGCTAAAATAAAATTTCAAATTTAGTAAAACAGCTGGTCTCGGTTCATTCTACTCTCCTACTTTATCAAGTTCTTCCTATACAGTGCTACAAATATTTTCCTCCGGCACTTTCATAATTGTTTTACTTTCTTTATTTTAGTAGACTAGCAAATTAGTTCTAATATTTTAGCCTAACAGTTAAAACCTTTCAAACATAATACAGTAACATTCATTTTCTCTTCCAATGTTTATAATTGCCCATATGGATTGATAGATAGCAAATAAGTAAACAGAGAGATAAGTTTGGTGTTTTTTGTTTGGTTAATACTCTCTGTGCTACTTCACACGCAGTGAAACATCATTTTAAATATTGCAGTTTTATACTCCATCTATATTTAGATTTTCGAATCCAACAATTTGTATTGTTCAATTATATATGACACTGAATATTTCTGGTGTCAGTAATCAAAGTGCTACTAGTGAAAAGTAGATTACATGTATGTTAACAATTTAAAACTCCAGTTAGTTGACTTCATAATGAAATTATTTATTTATATATTTTGCTCTCTTCATACTTAATGAATCCACAGTTATTTTCCCCTTAAATTGTTGTGTTTTTATTAACAATTTACCAGCTGTGTTTATTGGCAATATTTTTTATTAATTGTCCTTCAGGGAACTCATTTACTTCTGAAAGAACAGGTGTTGCTCCATTAATAAAAGCCACCCTGAGCCTCACAGAAAATGAATGATGTTATGAGCCTTAAGAAATGAATTAGGTGAATGTATTTATGTTACTAGATCATTGTTTGTCAAAAAAATACAAATTTATTTTATTTTGAAAAATAACTCTAAGAAACACAAACTTTGATAGACTATGTTTAAATCACAAGCTTAAAATAAAAGTGGACAATTTAAGTCAAAATCATATATTTATATTTTCTTTCAATACATAGTTTTATCATTTTCAAACATTTTTATACCCTCACCTTTATGTGACTAACATAGATATTTTGCATTATCAGGAATGAGACTACATATTTATTTCCTTGTTTTATTCATTAATTCATGCAATTACCAAGTTTGATTAGACCCCTTTAGTAAAGATCTATTTATTTTTACTGTTCAAACACAAGCAATTTAATGTAACTTCTCCCAAATCTATAGACAAATATTGACTGCTTCATGAAATACACACTTTTAGGCTTAGACAGCAAATAAAAAAAATAAATGAGTATCTATCATAATATATTAGTGTATCAGTCAAAATAGGACAGGCCATATTGACACTGCTAGCCAAATTCCAAATGCCAGTGGCTTAATGCAACACCAGTTTGTTTCTGGTCATAGCTAGACATTCAGCTTGGCTCTTCTGAGGAGCGCTGCTCATTCTAGCCACTTACGTAATCATTAGGAAATCATTTAGTATTTGCTTCCTCAATCACCACATCAAGGGGAAGACAGTGTTGAGAATTCTGCTTAGCTATTTAATATTAAGGTTTCTATGTAGGAGTGACATATATTGATTTAGTTCATATTTTGTTGATTTATGCTAGTATGTCTAAGTTTAAATTTGATCAAAATGTAAAATCTTACATTTTCTGGGAAAATAATAGAATCACATTTTTAATAGTTACAATGGCTATTGTAATCTGCCACTCTAGTCATCAAATATTTAATTAATTATTATTTTCTGATGCAAAACACACATATGATATTTTCAGAGAGACAACTCAAAGTCCTGTCCATTTTGGACACTGAGCCTTTAATCTGTGGTTCAGGATCTGTACATGAATCACGTTTGTTTGCTTTTCTACTAGTCTTTAAGCAGTGATAATACACAATACATTATTTCAAACTGTGGTTACCTTGGTTATAGATCCAAGGTTATAGATCCAAGGTTATAGATCCAAGGTAAGATTTTAAGTCTATGGACTTAAAATATGAGTTGTCATAATGAAATAGTCAGCATTAATAAACATGGGCAAAATAACTGCAAAGCAAACTTCATTTCAGAAGAACGAAGAATAGAAGACACAAAACAAACATAGATTTCTAGCAATAGTAAAATTATGTTTAATATATATTTTGAGGTCTCCTATCCTAGGAGTGGGGAATATTCTTTGGCACTGGTATTGCTTCTTGCTTATTGTACAGCATCACTCCTAGTTCTACCTTCAGAGATGCTATCATTTTCCATTTGGTAACATCCAAAGTAGGGATTTGAGGATTTTCCAACTTGGGATACATGTACATTGTTTATCACAGTTTCTACATTAAAATCCAGCGAGCCCAAACTTTTCTGTCTCAAAGAGTCATGAATGACTATAATTCAGACAGATGGTTGCAGTAGCAATGTTACTTTCCTTAATGTTACTTTCCTTAATGTTAAGACTTTCCTTAAAGTCTTAACAAATTTGTGTTTACTTGTTACCATTTACTTTATAAGCTGCGTTTTTTTTTTTTTTTTTTTTTTTTTTTTTTTTTTTTTTTTTTTTTTTTGTCAGTATCTTGTATTTTATCCTTAACTATTTCTTGGCACCTTGATATTATCAATTAGGAAGGTAATAAAGAAAAATATGATTTGCTGATTTGGGAAGTGGGTACATTATTATTTTAAGAGTCATTGTTCAGAAAAGGTCTCACTATTTGAAACAACATGTGAAAGAATAATTCTGTCAATAGGAATAGCCAATTCAAGGGCATTGACCCAGGCAAGTGTTCAAGAATGAGAAAGAAGCCAGTTCAGTTAAGAGGTGCGAGCAAGAAGAAACTAGTCAGAGGTGAGTCAAATGAAAATAGGGGCCAGATTGTGCAGGGCTTTGTCAGTGATTATAAGAACTTTGAATTTTATTTAGAGTAAAACTAAAAATTAATATAGGTTTTAAACAGAGAGTATCTGGACCTAAATTTATTTATTTATTTACTTTTTTATTTTCCTCCAGCTTTATTGAGGTATATTTAACCAAAAAAAGACAAATAAAAATATATAAATTTAATGTGTACAACATCATATTTTTGTACATGTATGTATTTTGAACTGGTTATTACAGTCAAACTAATTGACACGTCTATCACCTCACACAGTTACCTTTTTCTGTGTGTGTGGTAAGAACAGTTAAGGTCTACTCTTAGTAAATTCCAAGTATATAATTCAGTGTTATTAACTATAGCCACCATGCTCTACATTAGAATTTTGGGATTTAATCATCATGCTTAAGTAAAGCTTTATATTAAAACATCTCTTTGTTGAAATTGAGAACTTTATTGGGGAAAAGATGAGAAGTCACATATAGATTTTTGAAAGCAATTCCAACAATCTCTGTGACAGACGGTGATGGTGGTTATAAGTGCTCATAGATTGAAGATATTTTAAGATAAATTTAACAAGATTGAGTTGGATATAGAAAAGTCAAAATTAGGTAGGTTGAAGACAAGTGCAACTTTTCTCTTTCTGTTGTTCTTGCTGCTTTCTTTCTTTTTTTTTATTTGTTTGCTTTTTGTTTGTTACAAAAAAAAAAAAAAAAAGGACTTTAAATTTACTGAAAATCAAAAGACAACAGCCAGAGAAAGTTTGGGAGGAAATATGAGAAGTTAATGTATGGCTATATTATGTTATTTGCATATTAAAATATCAGGAGGAGTTGCTGTTTAAGCAATTGAATACATAATGATGGAGACTGGGTGATATCTGAGCAGGAGATATGAACTTGGGAGGCAAGAACTAAAGGTATATTTAAAGTTTTGAAACTGAACGAAACCTCCTAGGTAGTAATTATAAACAGATTAGTTCAATTACTAAGTCCTGGGTCAGGCAGACTCTAACACACCGGGGAAAAAAAGAACATTTAGCTAAAGAGATTAAGGAGGATAATATAGTTATTGAAAAAGGAAGAAAAATATATTAAAGTCCTAAGATCCAAACGAACAATATTTATCACAGAAGGAATCATCATGTATGCTAACAAAAATCCATGGATTGTGTCTTGATTACTATTTTGGTTAAAGACTGAGGTATGATTATGAAATTTAGCATGCTAAAGGTTATTATTAAATATTCTTATTCCAAATTTTCCACTTGTTAACCTGATACATCTGTAATAGTTAACAAATTATTTTTGATCATCTCAGTAGATGCAGAAAAAAGCATTTGATAAAACTTAATCATTCTGTCATGATACAACTTTCAAGCAAATTAGGTATAGAAATTTCACTTTGACACAATAAAGATCATCTATAACAAGCTCAAATTTGACTTTGTACTCAATAGTGAAAAGTTGAAAGCTTTTCCTCTAAGATAAATAGCAAGACAATTATGCTCAATCTTGTCACTTCCATTAAATGTAGTACTGGAAGTTCGAAACGAAGAAATGAGGCAAGAAAAAAGAACACAGAAAGTATCCAAAAAAGGAAAGGAAGAAGTAAAATTGTTTGATGATATGATCTTATACATAGAAAACCCTAAGCAATTCCATCAAAAATAAATTATTAGAACTGACACATGAATTCAGTAAAGTTGCAGGATACAAAATCAATATATTAAAATCAGGAGAGGTACATTAACAATAAAGAATTTGAAAATAAATCATTTACAATAGCATATAAAAATAAAATAAAGTAGTTAGGAGTAAATTCAACCAAGGAAGTGAAAGACATACACTGAAACTATAAAACAATGATGAAATAAATTGAATAAGTCACAAATAAACACAAAGATATCCTGTGTTCATGGATTGGAAGAATTAATATTGTTAAAATGTCTGTATTGTCCAAAGCATTCTACAGATGCAATGCAATTTTTATGACAATTCCAAAATATTTTCCACAGTAATATAATAAAACAATTCAAAAATGTGTAAAATCACAAAAATTTCTGAATAGTCAAAGCAATCTTGACCAGAAAGAACAAAGCTGAAGGCATAATTCTCCCTAACTTAAAAACATATTATTACAAAGCTGTTGTAGTCAAAGTAACATGGCATTGGCAAAAAAGCAGACATCACAATCAAGGAAACAGACTAGAAAGCCATGAAATAAACCCACACATTTACAATAAATTGATTTTCTACAAAGTTTCCAAGAACATGCAATGAGTAAAATTTACAAAACTGTAACGTATTATAATCGGTTCCAAAATTTGAATCCAAAATTTTTATCCAATTACAATAAATTGTAAAGGATCCAAACTTACACTATGTATCAAACTTACACCATTTGTATCCTAACTTACACCATGTACAAAAATCAATTCAAAATTGATTCAAGATAGACTTAAGACCTCAAACTGTAAAACTGCCAGAAGAAAGCATGGGAAAACTCCACAACAGTGGTCTGAGCAATGATTTCTTAGATAGGACCCCAAAAGAAAACAAAAATAGACACACTGGATATTGCATCAAACTAACTTCTGCAAAGTAAGGAAATGTTCAACAGAGTGAAAAAACACTTGTAGATTAGGAGAAAATATTTCTATACCATATAACTGATAAGAAGCTAGTGTCCAAAATACAGAAGGAACACAAACAACTCAATGACAAGGAAACTAATAACCTGGTTAAAAAATGGGCAAAAAATCCAAACAGACATGTCTCAAAAGAAGGAATACAGATGGAGAACAGATATATGAAAAAAAAATCAACATGTTTAATCCTTAGGGAAATGCCGATTAAAACCTCAGTGATATATCATGTCATATCTCTTAGAATGGCAATGCATCAAATAAGACAAGTATAAACGAGAATGTGGTGAAAAAGGAACACTGGAGCTCTGTTGGTGGATATATATATATCAGCCTTTAAAAGGATGAAAATTCAGTCATTTGTGACAACATGGATGAACCTGGAAGACATCGTGCTAAGTGAAATAAGCTAGGCACAAAAAGACAAATATTACACTATCTCATTTATATGAGGAATCTAAAAAAGTTGAACTCACAGGAGAGAATAAAATGGTGGTTACCAGAGGCTGTGGGTCTGGACATGGAGAAGGAGGAGTTGCTGGCCAAACGCTACAAAGTTTTAGTTAGGTAGAAAGAATAGGTTTTTGTGATCTATTGCGTAGCATGGTTACCATAGTTAATAATAATGCATTGTATATCACAAAACTGCTAAAGGAGGCCACTTTAAATGGTGAGGTGCCAAATATATTAATTATCTTGATTTAATCTTTCTACGGTGTATACATGTACAAAACATTACATTGTACCCCATAAACGTATAAAATTATTATTTGTTAATTAAAAATAAATAATAGGTAAATAAAATAAATCCTATAATTCCTTAACTCTTTGAATCATCATTTTTCTCTTTCATGTACCTTCCCTACATTCACGCACTATAAAATTTCTAACAAGTTAATAAGGTTAATGATTGTCTCCACACCACTTTCCCACCACTGTCTGTTTTGAGTAATTTTAAGCGAAACACAACTAAAATTAACTTTCTTTTCACTCATGCCTTTTTCACTCTTCCTATTATGTCTGAGGCCCTCTCCAAAATATTGGCTTCCAAATACACTGAAATTGTTATCAATATCAATTATTGGATTCTTAAAAAGCAGCTCAAAATTAAGTGCTGAATCTCATGATGGACATAAGTATTAAAGCAAAATACTCAAATGGTATTCATGACACCTACTAGAAATTTATTTTTTTCTATTTGTTCATTTTAGTCTGTAATAATGTTTCATTTAAATACAATTATAGATACACCATACAACATAAGGATGCGTAAAATCATATATAGAAATACATCATAGAAATTCTTTCAATATGCATTTATATATACATATATGTGTGTGTATATCCATGTATATATAGTCATTGTAACATTTAGATTTCTTAATAATAAAAAGGTTTTATTAGATAGAAAACAAATTGATAATTAAAATATTATATATTGATATGTTACATGTATGTTTGCTTGTTTGTTTAATGAATGATTCTTCCTGTTCTAGGATGTAAATTTTATGAGAGCAGGATATATCCACTAGCTTATAAGGGTATAACACATTTCAAATTTATTGAGTTATGCTTTGCAATACACTTGCTTTATATAATAATTATTTTTATTTCTTTGCAGGTTAGGTTTGATAACTACATGGTTAAGATTTTCTGCCTATCTGTTCATCAATCAATTTTATTTTATTTTAAAATACATTAAATATATGAAAAAGTCAACGTAAATTGGCAACAATAAAATACAAAGTAACTGCGTAAATTATCTTGAGGACACACATCTTATAAGACATTATATGAGAAAAAAATGGTTCATAAAATTAGATGTGAAGTTTATACATACAGATACACATACACATATATGTATATAAATATATACACACATACACACAGACATGCACACACATATATTCAATTCCTAAATAATGTCATAAAACACTACATGAAAAGAGAAAAATAAATATAGGTTAATATATTTAATTCATAGTATAAAGAGAATATTTAAAAGATTAACCATAACAAATCTTTAAAAATGTGTATGTTTTCAAAAGTGATAATAGAGTATAATTCTCATAAATATCCTAATGAAAATCTTAATTTTCCTCTAAATTCCAAACTTGAGTTTATTTAATAATATTCACACTTTTCTTTTTACTTCTAGTTATTCTTTCTTAATTGCTAACATTCAGAACATTCTATCTGCATTTGCAAAAACATACAATTGGAATCATGGCAAATATTACAAAGTAATGCTTTGCAATAAGATGAGTTAATTGTTTTATCAATTGATCTTCAAATACTGTTGTGTTTAAACAGGACCTATTTAGCACTCCTTCTTTTGTACTAAGATTTTATACAGAGCTCCATGTGGTCTTGGATGCTGCCATAGCCCTCCTCTACTCATCTATACCTGTGACTGATCCTAAATATTTTATAATAACTGATGGACAGTGTTTTATAAGAAGACATCATGAAAAATCACATTATATAGTTAATTTGTTACTTTATATGTAAACAAATTTGTTTATTTTATATTTAAACATATACTTTGTACGTATACCTTTCTTTATCACCCATACCATTTTCCTTTTATGTCTATACATCCAATTTGATATCATTTTTTATTCTTGACATAGTTTAGAATTTGTCATCCACATAGTTTCCTATTCTATCTACCTTTGTCTGAATGCTCCTATTGCTTTCATGCAGTCACTTGAACCCAATTTCCAATAGTGATACTCCCAATGGAGCTCAACTAAATGTTAGCTTTGTTATTTCTCTGATTACTACATGCTTTCTGTAGTTCCAAAAGTAAAATAGGCGTTTCAATATTTAATATTTAACTAGTTGGCACTTGTAGAACATTGTTCTTTATCCCCTGTAAATATATGGCTCCTTTGAAATACAAACCATCACCTTATATAACCAACTATAACCCACTTTAATTATATTCTAAACATTCATCATGCCTCCTGATTCACCAAATATTTTAATATCTAGATCACTGATATTTTTCTTCTAAATCCATGTCATAAATATTATAGTGTCCATGTCCACATAGTTAATTCATACAACATTGAGATTGTTTCACATTCAATCATATTTTGGTATATTTACTCTTTGAATCTATATTGGTAGCAAAGAGCAATCAGACTCGATATTACTTGATAAGCTTCATTACTGGTACTAGCTAGATATCAGTTCTTCTCAAGGTCCTATTCTAGTTCTTGACATTGTTAGTAATTACATAATTTTCAAAATTGTGATGACAAGCACCCCAAGGTGAGGACCAACTCCTGATTTTAAAGTTTACTATTTTAACCTCTTAGTCCTAAATATTTGCAACCATAGCAAGACAAACTGCTCATTGATTCTACTGCTCACTGCTTATCTTTAACATTCTAACTTGAATTATTTCAAGGGTTCAAGTTTCCAGCATTGTAGTAATTTTCCTGAAATAACCTCAATTCCTGTAACATTTATCCTTTAATCATACTTGTTTGTGAAGACTCAAATTTTGCTGAAATATAACTTACTACACTCAACTTAAATTAGATGAGTTAAAAGGAAAAAAATGAAGTAAGATAAAACTAGCAAATGGAAGGCATTATGACTGCTTGAGGGGCTATAACATTTCACTTGATTAAGGAGCAACATTTGAAAATTACAAAGTGGTTAATTAACTTAGGAATCATAAATTATTAAACATCCTAATAAAGCAGTTCAAGTTACATGAAACAAATCTGAAAAAAAAAAGTAAGTAACTTCCGTAATATGGTTGGAGATTTCAACACTTCCCTCAGTTACTGAGAGGACAGGTAAAAAAAAAAAAAAAGAAAGAAAAAAAGAAAAAAAAAATAGGACACAGAAATCTTACACAATATTAGCAATGAGGTTAAAATAATTAACATTTAGAAATACTATATCTAAAACCTTTGTTTATGTTTGAAATGCATATGGAATGTTGACCAAAATATGTCATATGTTAGGCCATAAATGCATCTATATTAATTTTAAATAACATAAATCATTCTAACTTATCTGACAAAGATGTAATTAAATTAGAAATCAATGACAGAAACTTATATGTAAAGTCCCCAGAACTGAATCCTAACAAACCACTATCAATAAGATATAAGTGCAAATAAAAAGTTCACAAGAAAAGAAAAAAAAAAAAAAATTCTAAATAGCATGAAAATGAGAACCCAGCATAAGAAAACGTGGAAGATATAATCCCGGCAGGGTTAAGAGAAAATTTTATGTTTAAATGCATACAAATGAAAAGTTGAAATCAAAGTTGAAACAACTATTCTATCTTAAATAGCTAGGAAAAAATATAAAAAAGGAGAGCTGATTAAATCCAGAGTAAAAGAAGAAAGATGATGATAAAGGCAAGAGCAGAAATCAGTGAGATTCATACCAGATACATAACAGGAACAAACAAATAAACTTCCCACTATTTTATAAAATAGATCAAGAAATTAATAAACATCCAGAGAGATTTTATGTACAATCATTTTAAGAGTACAACATTTTGGCCGAGTGCTGTGGCTCACACCTGTAATCCCAGCACTTTGGGAGGCTGAGGTGGACAAGTCACTTTAGGCCAGGAGTTTGTGACCAACCTGACCAACATGGTGAAACCCCATCTCTACCAAAAATATAAAAATTACCTGGGCCTGGTGGCAGGTGCCTGTAATCCCAGCTACTCAGGAGGCTGAGGCAGGAGGATCACCTGAACCTAGAATGTAGTGGTTGCAGTGAGCAGTGATCACACCACTACACTCCAGCCTGGGCGACAGAGCAAGACTCCGCCTCAAAAATAAATAAATAAATAAATAAAAAATAAAGAGTGCGCAACATCTTACGATAGAAATTACGTGAAATTATACAACCATGTAGACAAAAATGAAACAAAAAAGGTTGTAAATTAAGAAAAAAACAGTCAGAAATTATTTAAACATTAACACTTAAGGGATTGGGGAAATTATAAGATAGACACAATTGATAGAAAAGCAGATACAGATATCAACTTTGCAAGGTAATGGGGGTATTTGTTCTGAGCAGCAGTGGTTTAATGTTGGAAAAGAACATGATGCTTTTTTAATTTAAATTTTTACTCAACCAGGAAAAGAATGAGGCAGTTAAAACCCTCATTAGCTATTATTGAATGAGGTAGGCTGTGATGAAGAAAGATGTTATTATTTAGAGCTATAGAAAATATAGTTACCAGGAAATATGCAGAAACTACCTGTCAAGGATAATTAGCAGTTAAAATTAATATATCTTAGAAATGTGTTGTTATTTCAAATCTCTGAAATACAAAGTTAGAGAAACATCAATAAAATTGAAAGAAACTAATTATAAAAGACACATTTCTGGTAGAGGGATGGAGGGATTTAAAAGGACAGAAGGAAAGTTCTGATTGTGATCAATATATATCCCTATGTTCACTATCTGGATCATGATGATGGCTTCATGAGTGAATATATATGTCAACACCTATTCAATTGTACATAAAAAAAGAAATGCAAAGGATGACAACAATATAGTTTCTACATAGACCAAAGAAAAATTAAAATTTCGCACCAATAAATTTGATAGATAGACAAAATGGAAAAATTATTTTGAAAGTAAAGATTACCAAAGATGTCTAATAAATGAATGAAACATTTGATAACCCTATATCTTTTAAAAACAGGAAATATGTGATAAGACAAACAAAATTATTCACATAAAGAAAACTTCTTTGCATTATACAAAAGTTAGATAACTTTACTGGTGAATTCTAAGAAATATTGATAAAAAATAGCATTTCTATGAATAAGTCTCTTAGAAAGCATTTTGTAAGATCACCTTTAACCAAGAAAATACATTAAAAATTTTAAAAGGCTAAAAACAATATTTTATGCATGAGCATAGACATAAAACGTATTTATAAAAATATCTGAATGTATTGAATCAAGAAGCATATAAAATAAATATGCATTCTGATCAAAGGGGGGTTATCTCAAGAGTTTAAAGTTGTTTAAAGTTTAAAAATAAAACAAATCTAGACATAGACTTTAAGCACTTCACAAAAATTAACTCAAAAGTCACCATAAACCTAAATGTTAAATTGAAAACACTAAAACTCATAGCACATAGCATAGAAGTAAATGTAGGTGACTTTGGTTATGACAATGACTTCTTAGTTACATCATCAACGGCACAATTCATAAAAGCAAAAATTGATATGCTGAATTTCATTAAAATTATAATAATAATAATAATTCTTATTATTATTGAGAAGGAGTTTCACTCTTGTTGCCTAGGCTGAAGTACAATGGCACAATCTTGGCTCATTGCAACCTCCACCTCCTGGGTTCAAGCAATTCTCCTGCCTCAGCCTCTCAAGTAGCTGGGATTACATGCATAGGCCACCACGCCTGACTAATTTTATTTTATTTTTCATTTATTTATTTTATTTTATTTTTTTTTGTACTTAGTAGAGATGGGGTTTCACCATGTTAGTTAGGCTGGTCTTGAACTCCTGACCTCATGTGATTCACCCACCTTGGCCCCCCAAATTGCTGGGATTACAGGCGTGAGCCGCTGCGCCTGGCCTAAAATTAAAAACTTTTGCTCCGCAAAAGATACTATCAAGGGAATAAAAAGCAAAGCCACAGACGGTGAAAAATATATTTACCAAAGGCATCTACTAAAGGACTGTTATCCAAAATATACAAAGAGTACTTAAAACTCCTCAATAAGAAAATGAACAAGTTAATTAATTTGGAAAGAAAAGTTCTTCACAGACACCTTACCAAAGAAGATATACAGATAGAAAATAGGCATATAAAAATATGTCTTTAGGGAAGTACAAATTAAAATAACAATGAGGTACCACTATGCACCTATTGGAATGGCCAGAATCCAAAGTACAGAAACCATAAATGCTGCTGAGAAGGTAGAGCAACAGGAACTCTGGTTCATGGATGAAAATAATGCAAAATATTAAGCAATTTTGAAAGACAGTTTGTTAATTTCTTGCAAAGTTAAACATCCTCTTGCCATATAATCCAGCAATCATGTTTCTTAGCATTTAATCAAATGAGTTGAAAATTTACTTTCACATAAAAACCTGCATGTGAGTATGTATAGCAGCTTTAATCATAAATACCCAAACATAACACAACCAAGATATTCTTCAGAAAATGAATGTATAAGTAAACTGCGATACATCTAGACAATGAAATATTATCCCACAGTAAAAGGAAATGAGCTATTAAGCCATGAAAAGATGTGGAGGGAGCCGGGTGCGGTGGTTGTTCACGCCTGTAATCCCAGCACTTTCTGAGGGCGAGGCGGGCGGATCACGAGGTGAGGAGGTTGAGACCATCCTGGCTGGCTAACACGGTGAAACCCCGTCTCTACTACAAAAATAAAAATTAGCCGGGCATAGTGGCAGGCACCTGTAGTCCAAGCTACTTGCAGGCAGGCACCTGTAGTCCAAGCTACTCGCAAGAATGGCCTGAAACCGGGAGGCGGAGCTAGCTTGCAGTGAGTCGAGATCACGCCACTGCACTCCAGCCTGGGCGACAGAGCGACACCCCGTCACAAAAATAAATAAATAAATAAATAAAGATGTGAAGGAACCTTAAATGTGTATTACCAAGTGAAAGAGGTTAATCTGAAAAGGCTACATACTATTAGATTTCAACTCTATGACATTCTGGAAAAAGGAAAACCATGGAGATAGAAAAAAAATTCAGGGGTTATTGGAGAGGGAGGAATAAATAGAGCACAGATAGTTACAAAGCAGTGAAACTATTCTGTACGATACTCTAACGTATCATACAGAATGGTGAATACATACCATTATACACTTGTCAAACCCCATAGAATGTACACCATCAAGAATGAACTCTACTGTGAACTATGGACTTCACATAACAATGATATATTACTATAGGTTTATCAATTGTAATAAATGTCTAATGTGGGATGTTGATAGTGGGTAGGACTGCACGTGTGTAGGGACAGAAGGTATGTCAAAAATCACTGCACCTTCTGCTCAATTTTTTTTGTGACTCTAAAACTGTCTAATAAAGTCGGCTGGGCACAATGATCCACTCCTATAATCTCAGCATTTTGGGAAGACAAAGGGAGAGGATTAAATGAGCCCAGGAGTTTAAGACCTGCCTAGGCAACATAATGAGACCCCCATCTCTACAAAAAACTAGAAAAATTAGCTAGGTATGATGGAGGCATGCCTGTGGTCCCAGCTACTCAGAAGGTTGAGGTAGGAGGATTACTTAAGCATAGGAATTTGAGTTAACAGTGAACTATGATAGTACCACTGCACTCCAGCCAGGACGACAGAGCAAGATTCCATCTCTAAAATAAATAAATAAATAAATAAATAAATAAATAAATAAATAAATAAATAAAGTTTATTTAAAAAATAAATAAATATAAGTTATTATATTAACAGTATCAACAAGAAAACCATGTCATTATCATAATGGATGCAGAAAACATTTAAATAAATCAAAGCCCTTAAAAGATAAAATTTTTTTACACACCATTAGTTGTAGGTAACACTTTTATTCTCATTAAGCCCTTTTCCAAAAAAAAAAAAAAAAAAAAAAGTCTACAGTTAGTAGAGTAATTAGTATTTAGATATTGAATTGTATAAATGTTCAGCATAGAAAATCAAAAAGATCAAAAAGATGACCACTTTTATCATCTCTATTTAACTCATAGTGGAAACAAGAGGTCCTGGGTTGGGGAGACAGACAAATGGGAATAAGAAAGTAAAAACTTATTCATTAGAACAGGAAATCAAAACTCTTCATATTAATAGAGGACTAAGATCTAAGAATTTGAGCTTGCTTTCTGAAAAAATGTAATAAAACAGGTCACTAGCTAGATTAACAAAGAAGAGAAGATTCAAATAAACACAATCAGATATGAAAAGGAAGATGATACTACTGACCCCACAAAAATACTAACAACCATCAGAGAACAGCATATACACCTCTATATACATAATCCAGAAAATCTAGAATAAATGGAAAAATTCCTGCACATATACTCCCTCCCAAGTTTAAATCAGGAAGAAATTTAATTGCTAAACAAACCAATAACAAGCTCTGAAATTCAGGCCGTAATACATGGCCTACAAACCCCCAAAAATCCAGGACCAGATAGATTAACAGCTTAATTCTACCAGATGTATACGGAAGAGCTGGTGGCATTCCTACTGAAGCTAATCCAAAAAAATTAAGGAGAAGGAATGCCCCACTAACTCATTATATGAGGTCAGCATCATCCTGATACCAGAACCTTGCAGTGATACAAGATAAAAATGTTGGCAAATGAAATCCAGCAGCACATCGAAAAGCTTATCCACCATGATCAAGTAGGCTTCATCTCTGGGATGCAGGGTTTGTTCAACATATGCAAATCAATGCATGTGATTCATCACATAAACAGAACTAAAGACAAAAAACATGATAATCTCAATAGATGCCCAAAAGGCTTTTGATAAAATTCAACATTCCTTTATGTTAAAAACTCTCAATGAATTTGGGAATTCAGAAAAATACCTCAGAATAATAAGTTCCATATATGGCAAACCCACTGCCATATCATACTGAATGAGCAAAAGTTAGAAGATTTCCCTTTCAAAATTGGCACAAGACAAAGATGCCCTTTCTCACTGCTCCTATTCAACACAGTATTGTAAAACCTGACCAGGGCAATGAGGAACAAGAAAGAAATAAAGGGCCTCCAACTAGGAAGAGAGGAAGTCAAACTATTTGTTTTCAGAAAACATTATTTTACATCTAGAAAACCCCATAATCTCAGTCCAAAAGGTTTTTTTAGCTGACAACTTCGGCAAAGTCTCAGGATACGAAATTAATGTGCCAAAATCACTAGCATTTTTACACATTAACAACAGTCAAGCTGAGAGTGAAATCAGGAACTTACTCCCATTCACAACTGCCACAAAAAGAATAAAATACCCAGGAATGCAGCTAACCGGGGAAGTGGAAGATCTCTACAAGGAGAACTACAAAACCCTGCTCAAAATAATCAGAGATGACAAACAAAAAAATGGAAAAACTTTCCATGCTCATGGGTAGGAAGAATCAATATTGTTAAAATGGCTGTACTGCCAAAACAATTTTTAGATTCAATGCTATTCTTGTTAAACTACCATTGACATTCTTCATAAAACTAGAAAAAATATTTTAAAATTCACTTGGAACCAAAATAGAGCCTGAATAGTCCAAGGTAATCCTAAGCAAAAAGACCAAAGTTGGAGGCATTGTGCTACCCAGGTTCAATCTATACTACAGGGCTACAGTAACCAACACAGCATGGTACTGGTATAAAAACAGATGTGTTGACCAATGGAACAGAATATAGAATGAAGAAATAAGGCTGAACACTACAACTATCTGTTCTTTCACAAATCTGACAAAACAAAGCAATGGGGAAAGAATCCTCTATTTAATGCATGTTGCTCAAATAACTGGCTAGCCATATGCAGAAGATTAGAACTGGACTCATTCCTTGCGCTATATACAAAAATTAACTCAAGATGGATCAAATACTTAAATTGAAAACTAAAAACTATAAAAACCCTGGAAGACAGTCTAGGCAATACCATTCAAGACATAGGCACAGGCACAGATTTTATCATGCAGATGCCAAAAACAATTGCAACAAAACCAAAAATTGACAATGGGATCTAATTAAACTTAAGAATTTCTGCACAGGAAAATAAACTCAAGAGAGTAAGCAAAAATTCTACAGAATGTGAGAGAATTTGTGCAAGCTATGAGTCTGACCAAGGTCTAATATTCAGCATCTATTAGGAACTTACACAAATCTACAAGAAAAACAAATAGCCCATTTAAAAAGTGTGCAGAGGGCATGAACAGACACTTTTCAAGACATACATGCAGCAAATACTCATGTGAAAAAAAGGTCAGTAGAAAAAGCACCAATCATTAGAGAAACGCAAATCAAAACACAATGACATTCTACCTCAAACCAGTCAGAATGTCTATTAATCAAAAAATAGCAGATACTGGCAAGGTTGTGCAGAAAAAGGAATCCTTCTATACTGTTGGTTAGATTGTAAATTAGTTCACCCATTGTGGAAGACAGTGTGGTGATTCCTCAAAGACCTAAAGACAGAAATACCATTCGGCCCAGCAATCCCATCATTGGATACATACTCCCCAAAATATAAATAATTCTACTATAAAGACACATCCATGGATGTGTTCATTGCAGCACTATTCACAGTAACAAATCCATGGAATCAGCCTAAATGCTCATCAATGATATACTGGACAGAGAAAATGTGGTACATATATACCATGGAATTCTATGCAGCCTTAAAAAATAATGATATCATGTCCTTTGCAGGGGCATGAATAGAGCTGGACACCATTATCCTTAGCAAACTAGTGCCAGATCAGAAAACCAAATACCACATATTCTCACTTATAAGTAGGAGCTAAATAATGAGAACACATGGACACATAGAGGGGAACAACACACACTGGGGCCTATCAGAGTGTGGAACATGGGAGGAGGAATATAATCAGGAAAAATAACTAATGGACACTAGTTCTAATACCTGGGTGATGAAATAACCTGTACAACAAACTCCCATGAAACACATTTACCTATGTAACAAAGTTGTACCCCGAACTCAAAATAAAAGTTAAAGTATAATCATGCCAGAACATGCTATTTGTCTAAGGAACAAAGTAAGGAATGTATACATATACCTTTACATTTATGGAGAATATTTTGATAGATACACTAGTGCAATTCATTATGTAGTTTCTTTCTTTCTTTTCTTTTCTTTTTTTTTTACATGGTATTGAAAAGCCTGTGCGTCCAGTTAGGAATAAATAAACTTAATCCTTACCTCATACCCAGTGCAAAAATTAACTTAAAATGGATCTTAGACATAATACAAAAAGTTAAAACTATAAATCTTTTGAAATATAGGAAAATATCTTTATGACATTGAGTAGACACTTATACACTTTACTGAACAAAATAAGCACAGATAATAAAAGAAACTAATGATAAATTGGACTTCATCAAAATTAAGGAATTCCTGCTCTTTGAAAACCCTGCTCAAAAAATGAAAAGACAACCTACAGTTTAAACAAATATGTTCAGAATGCATATATGTGAAAAATGATTTTAGACTATGTAACAAGTATAGTCTTCTAATCAAAATATATTAGCAACAAATGAACATTTACAAAAATACACAAATATGCAATAAACACAATATTTTTATATAATTAACCTTCAGTAAAATTAAAAATAAAACTGCAATTAGTGCTATTGCACATACACTAGAATGGCTGAAACGACTAAGACTGAAAGCTTTCACTGTTAACTGGATATAGCTCATCTGGAACTCTCATACATTGTAAACAGAACTGTAAAACATTACAATCTTTTTGGAAAATATTTTGTCTGTTCCTTATGAAGTTAAGCATATATATCTATCATGTATTTTAGAAACCATACTTTTAGAATTTGTGTAAGATAAATGTAAATGTAAGTCTATATAAATGTATATAAATGCATATAACAGTTTTATTAATAAGCCTCATATCTTGAAGCAACGTGTATAGCCATTAAGATATGAATAGGGTAACAAATTGTAATATAGTTGTATGATCAAATATTACTTTTTATTAAATAAAACCATATACTTGAAAATGTAACAAATTGGATAAATATCAAATTATCAAAATCAAATATCAAAATATCACGCTTTGCAAAGGAAACCAGACACAAATGATACATACATATAGCACTGATGTAAATATATGTGTAAAGAATACACATGTTCTTTAGTTACAAACGGCAAAATGATAGTTCCCTGGATTCCATTATAGAAGGTATGACTGACATGAGGAAACCTTTTAGGATGATACAACTGATCTATATCTTAAATGTATAGGTATTTATACAGGTGAATTTCTATCATTACATTTATCTGGAAATAAAATTAAAATATTTCATGTTATTTATTTATTTTAAATTATAGCTCAGTATTTCAACATAGTATATTTTAAATAGAAAAAGAGTTTCAAATAATGAACATTACAAAAACTGCATTCCCACTATTTCACAGGAGCCACCTCAGCTAATAACATCTATATTCCTGGTGGAGATGTCAATACCAAAATTTGATTTTATTAATTGAAAAAGAAGATAGACAAATTGAAAACCAGAGAAATTCCAATCAGTTACTTAGCGGTTACAGCATTTCATGAGATATTTTTAGAGGATATATACTAAAACTTTACTATTTTGTGTTTTTAATAAGATCTGGTCCTCAAACAAAAATGTTATCTTTAATTTTGTGAGTTGTAATGAATTATAAACAAACATAGACGTTTCATTTTGCTCTTTTAGTCTAACATACACAATAAGAAAGGGCTGAAATGTGTCCTTGGACGGTTTTTGCTGTATTTCTTTTCCCAAGATATTACTCCCTACTTGTCAGTAAGAAAAAACAAATTTTTTGTAAAAGTGTTTCCAAGGTCATAGGAGGAAACAGGAAAACAATATCTATCTAAAAACTTATTTGGTCATTTTTATTTGGAAATATTTTATTTTTGAGATTTCCCTAAAGGTGTTGTTGTACCCTAAATCTCCAGGTTTAGCAGCAAAGAATGAACAACAACAAATGAACAACAAATAGCCATTTGTATTATTTACAATATTACTGTTATGGTTTTTATTTTGGTGATCTAATATTAGAGGAGCCCTGATATCTATTTTTTTTTTTTTTTTTTTTTTTGTTCCTATTCTTGGAAAGCATTTTAGTGGCATGAAAGATTGAGAGAAAACTCTAGGGAAGAAAAACCCATAGGGCACTATTTGCACAATATTTCAACAACTGCACTGCGTGGCCCTAGAGTCACTTGGAAGAGTTACAAAAGACATTAGAACCAAATGAATTGCAAAGACATGGATAGGGACAATTTATGGAAATATTATTAACTTCAAGTGTAGTGACCTGACAGGCATATGATCAGAACATGTTGATATGTACAAATACAGACATAATCAGAAACCCACCAAATCCTGATGCTGGCACCACATACCATGCCTTGATGAGAAAAAGAGGCTAAGAATATTGAACTTAGTTAAAATCTGAACTTGCTAAATTGAAAACAAACAAAAAACACACAGAAATATTTGGATGCATATTTTTTACTAAGAATTGACTTATCATATGTTTTCACCAATAGGATTGTTGACTTGTGTTTAAAATAATTTGTTATAGAAAATTTGTTACAGAAAATTTCTTATATACCAATGTTTTACATTCCAAACATCTTACCCTCTACATTATTACTTAATAATGTTATCTATTAAACAATATTATAATTGTTTCATTATTATAATGATATTATTAGTGACATACACTTCAGTTAGCTAAGTAGTCCTAAAGGATAATTTGATCATGATGTTCTCCTGATTGCCAAACTCGAATCAATGGCTTTCATGTCTAATAGTAAAACACAAGTGGCCACTCAACACACTCTAATTTTGCACCCTAAGACCTTCTTGCATGCACATTTACCCCAACCTAACTTAGCGTTTTTTTTTTTTTTTTTTTTTTTTTTTTTTGCTAAAGCTGGAGTGGTCTTTACCACATATCTACTTATTCAAATTATCTCTGTTACTGAAGAACCATGTTAATGTTAATTTGTATCACCATGTGTTTATCACCCTGACCATACATGATTTGTAAAATTATAACCCAGTTATGATTAATAATCGTTCTAAATGTTTACCTCTCCTATGAACATTTGCAAATTCTACTCCATGCTTGTCGTAATACAGAGCCCAATTCCATAAACATTGCATTTATTTTAAAAAACAAAGAGAGATCCATATATAGTTGCATAATTTTATGTGTATACATATGATAAACACATACATATACACATTCTGTACATATATATTTATATATGCATACATTAACATGGTGGTGTTTTGAACATAATATATTCCTAATAAACATTTATGAAACTAAATTTATATTACTTCTATTTTCTTTTATTTAAAGTAAACTCTGGACCATACCATCTTGGCTTGAAGATAAGGTAAAGGAAGAATTTCATTTCTTATTACCATAGTATTTCTACTCATGAAAACACGTAATTAGTTGTAATATTTATCACAACTTATAAATGCTTGAATATATTTATAAATAACATGCTGTAGGTTATATGCAAATATTTACTAAACTAAAAATAAACAAATGAATAAAAAAAGAAATACACACTGTAAAGTCTCTGCACTCATTTTGTTCATGACAAATTAAGTAAGTAACCAATATTTCTGCAAACTAATAATTTAAAAACTTGTATGAACAACCACTAACATTCTCAAATTCAATTTCTTAAACATTCACTGTGCATCATTTAGTAAATTAAATCTCTGCTGCATATAACTTCGTATTATAAAGAACACACCAATGAAAACACATACTAAGACAAATAAACTAACATGATGCATATCAGAATTTCAAATCAAGTAAAATCTAAATGCCTAATTCAATTAAGTAGCACTGAATAGAAAAAGGTATAACAAATTTTAAAGAGGTTAAGTAATTTGCTCTTCTTATGTTCATGTTTTACAACATTATTCTACAGGAAATAAAATTAAATAAAACATGGATTCATTACATAATAAGTTGGCTGTTAACTAAACCTAACAGTTAGAAATTTGATATTTTACAGCATTCTCTACATATATTTATAACTTAGAAATCCCTCAAGGTAGCTCAAGAGCCAATTAAAAGCTTACAAATCACTATGAACATTTTTTTTTTT
>NC_045436.1:124498939-124525458 GCF_002776525.5 Piliocolobus tephrosceles
CAACTACTTCTATGCCCCAAACAGAAAATGACCGATACGTTATTCTACTTGAAAAGCAGTGGTGAAATTATCATTATTATCTGCTACCAAAATTTATTTCATCAAAATTTACTTTTATCAAAATTTATGTACTATAAAAACAAGAGTAGAAGAACAGAACAAAAGTTAGATGCCAATGTGCTTAGTTATTGGAAACAGGTCCCCCCAAATCTGGCCATAAACTGGCTCCAAAACTGGCCATAAACAAAATCTCTGCAGCACTGTGACATGTTCGTGATGACCATGACTCCCACGCTTTGTGGGTTTACCAGAAAGACTGCAAGGAATACCTGGCCCACCCACGGCGGAAAACCACTTAAAGGCATTCTTCAACCACAAACAATACCACGAGCGATCTGTACCTTAAGGACATTCTCCTGTGACAGATAACTAGCCAGAGCCCATCCCTTTATTTCGGCCCATCCCTTTATTGCTTATAAGGAATACTTTTAGTTAATCTATAATCTATAGAAACAATGCTTATCACTGGTTTGCTGTCACTGAATATGTGGGTAAATCTCTGTTCAAGGCTCTCAGCTCTGAAGGTTGTGGGACTCCTGATTTCCCACTCCACACCTCTATATTTCTGTGTGTGTGTTTTTAATTCCTCTAGCACAGCTGGGTTAGGGTCTCCCTGACTGAGCTGGTCTCAGCATTTAGCGTTTACTATTCTTTAAAAGTTTAACTGAGCAACATTTAGAGAAATATCATTTACTATTCTGACTATATATATGAAGCTAATAAACTATTACCAACCTTTAGGAATTATAAGAGATGCTTTTAGTAATTTAGGATAGTCTCCAGGGTGGACAAGTAAATCCAGCAATAAATAAGAAAGTGTAAGATAAGTTCTACAAATCCTGTAAAACCCCTGAGCATAGTCACTGCAGGCTAAACAATCATCTAAAATAATTCATCCAACTGCCTGCTCAAATAGAGATGTGCTTCAGCTAGTGTCAAAATTCCATACATGTTACGGAAAAAAGCAGTTTTTAGGCATCATATTTTTTAAAGTTCAATTAAGTTTAGAGACACAAATTTATCTTATATCAATGAATTAGAGTATGTTTATCCACACAACTTGCAGGTAATATGCTAGATATTATATAGATCTATGTATTTATATATAATTATAATCATAGTTATATGTCCAGCAGTTGTAAATTAATACAAGTTGCAATACAGAACAGTGTGGAGAGTCTTTTCAATATATTATGGTAAAATAACTTAATAGAAATATGAAAAAAATAAATTTACTTTACCTCTATGCTGAATTGTAAATGAAAAACCTACTTCATTTGGGTTGGACACCTATATTAAAAACGCAAAACTGTATGATTTCTAGTAAAAATTATAGAATATTTTAAAGATTATGTGAAGTGGAATGAAAAACTGTCAATAGAACACAAATATAATAAGCATAACATAATCTATTTTACAACACAAAAATTAGGAATCATGTTTATCTCAACACCTTCTTATGAAAGTGATCACACAAGCCACAAAATTTCCAGAGATATTTTTAGTAATCATAACTGACAAAGGGGTTGGAGATATATATATACACACACACATACACACACACACACATATACACACACACATGCATTAATTATATTTAATATATATTAAATGTAATGAGAAATATACTAAGACAAACTATCATGCTGCCTACCAGAATTTCAAGTCAAGTAAAAATTAAATGGCTAATTCAATTAAGCAGCACTGCATAGACAAAGGTACAACACATTTTAAAAAATGCAAGTAATTTGAGCTTCTCGTGCATGTTGTGTAACATTATTCTCATTATTCTACAAGAAATGAAATTAAATAGAACATATATATATCCTATATCTAAATATGTAAATAAAAGAGTTAACCATGAAGTCTGGCATAAGTTCTTTGTGAAAGAAGAAAGGAAGAAGGCAATGATTAGGGAGGGGCTGGGTGAGTGCCATCTTAGATAGTTGCTATGGTCCTTTCCTTATTTGGATGGGGCTTACATGAAAGAACTTTTTGTGAAAAGTAATTGGGCTTTGTACTTTTGTTTTGCAAAGTTTTCTGTATGTGTGCCATATTTCAAAACAAAAATCATTTTAAAATTTAAATTAACAATAACCAGCTATTCTTAAAAAATGCATTTGCCCACATAAGCTTTCTCATTAAATATAATTTACTTACAATTTTCAAATGTGCATATATTTTTAAATGTTAATAGCATTGCAACATAATGACCATATAAATAAAGCAGAAGTATCTTATGGGAACACCTCTATCCCCATGCCATCTCCCACGAACCCCAAAATCACAAGGGATACCTCTCATTCTTCCCCAAATGGTAATTACTGTTAATATATTGATAAATATTCTGTGTTTATATAGCTATTTTTGTCTTGTGTACGTGTTTGTATAAATGGTATAACACTATACACATTGTTTTGAATATTGCTTTTTAAAAATGAAGTGAATTAGATGCAGTGGCATTGGAAATGTGCTGCTAGAAAATCCTTTATGTCTATATGCTGTGGGAAGTATAGTTGACAGACAACCTGTAGCTGCTGTCCCTTTAGTATCCCCTGCCTTAATCAGGAGGAAACCGTCTTCTATCTGGAATACTCTCAGCCAATGACAATCATAGCAGGGGTGCAAGAATTGGACCATATCTGCCCAACATGGGTTAGATCTTAGAGGACACGTTTGGTCTAGTTCTGCCCTCAGCCTAGTTGAGATTTTTCCAAAACCGCACTATTGTTTGAGGTTCTTGTTACCCAAACTTTCCCTTTTTCCTTCCACAATTGTCAGATCTGACTCAAACTTTGCAGACTCCTTCTGCCTAGTCCTGTTCCCTCAAATTTACCCTTGGTGGGCTCTTATTCAATAAAACTTTTGCATGTTTGATGTTCTCTTGGTATCTGCTTACTGAAAAACACAAACTTAATTATTTTAAAACTGATTATAATAATATATAATATAAATATAATGCAGTTTTCATTGCTATTTTCCTATTAATTTTTATTTTAATCTTTAAATAGTCATTTTTATGAACAATGCTGCAAGGAAAAATTTTGCTCATGCCAAGTCTGTAGACAAGTGCATACCTTTTTCTAAATAAACATAGAGGAGTAAAATTTCTAGGTCAAGAGTGCATACATTTTTAACTTTAATATATTGTTCTCCAAAAAGAAATCAATCATCATACCACAAATTAGGAGTATCTATTTCTTTATATACTACATCATCTCAATATTGAATATCTATCTATCTGTCTATCTCTAATACAGCTGTGATTAAGACCTTGGCCATTAATATAACCTCTAAAGGGCAAGTGTACAAAAAAGCCTACGAAGAATTCTGAAAACACCCATATTCAAAAAGATGAAGAAGTTCAAAAGAAGAAGAAAGAAAATCTATACAATTCATTAAATGCCAAAAGTAAAGAACTGAACAAAAGTAAGTGTTAAATATTCTCAAATCTATTAAAATCTCATAATAAATGAAATAGAAGCACTGTTAGAAGAAGTAAATTATTGTTGACTTTTGTGACAATTTCTAGTAGAGCAGCATCAGAATGTAGACTCTTTAGAACTCATTTTGTACAATCTTCCAGGCGTATCATCCATCTCTGCCACCACAACTGTGTGCCTTTTTGAGAGGACTGGTATAGGCAACAACATAGATGACTGGGATCATCTGGCTACATCATCATGTCTGTTTTATTAAATGTCTCTCATGGTGTCTTCTCTATGGTGTGGGACAAGGTGTCATAAAAAAATAGTCTTCACACTTTTTGTTGCCAATAGTAGGATGAGTCATTTATCTCCTCATTATCCTCGATCTTTCAATCTGTACTTTTTCAGATCTCTAGCCAGCCTGATTAGTCATTCGCTCCTGTCATGGATAGCTTTAATTCAGATACTTCCCTTTTCCACAAAACCTTAATGTCTATTATCATGTCCATGACTCTGATAACAGGAAGAATTTCTTGTCTGGAATAATTTGTCTTCTGTAAGCAATTCAAAAGAAACCCTCCATGAGATCAGAGGTGTGAGTTGACTTTAAAGCATGAGTGCAACAATGGTAGGTGACATTGGGTTCTGTGCCACATTCTCATGTAAGACAAGCATTAAGGTACACATGATTTATTGAGAGTGTATCCCTAAGGGGAATTTCTTAAGGGATCAAACAATGATGTAGAAAAGGTGAGAGGGGAAAAAAAAAAAAAAAAAAGGAAAACCAAAATGTTTTTCCAAACATCTAGCCATACGGAAACAAAGAGGATATCATGGACATGAAAATGTTGTAGATCATTTTGAGATGCTGCATAAATTCCCTGATTACCAGACTGAATCCAATTGAGGCCAAGTTTATGAAAGGGCACAGCTGTGAGCTCTTAACCACCAGTAATCGTAACAATTGGTAATAGATGTAGAAGCCTGGTTAAGGAAATCTGAGCAATTCTGCCATTTCTGCTAGAGCAGCATCAGAATGTAAAATGTTTAGAACCTCATTTTTATAATCTTTGAGTTGTAGTATTCGTCTCTGCCACCACGACTGTGTGCCTTTTTGAGAGCATTGATTTATTCAGCAACATAGATGACTAGTTTTCATCTGGCTGAATCATCATGTCTATTTTATTAAGTGCATTGGCCATAATGACCCCTGCACACTTATGGTTTTAATATTTATAAAAGGTTCACGACCATATCATGCCACTTCTCTGAATTCACAATTTATATATCCAAGTGCCTGCCTCATATCTCTTTACAGATACATCAATGACACCTCAACCCATCATGATCAATATTGTACTCTCAACTTCTCTTGACAGATGGTTTGGTTTTTGATTTTTTTCTTTTTTCTTTTTTTTTTTAGCAAAAGGCACCTATATCTATCCAGCCATTCAAATCACAAATCTTGAAGCCAGGTTTGATAACTCCCTCTCCCA
Organism: Piliocolobus tephrosceles; assembly: GCF_002776525.5. Classification (NCBI taxonomy): domain Eukaryota; kingdom Metazoa; phylum Chordata; class Mammalia; order Primates; family Cercopithecidae; genus Piliocolobus; species Piliocolobus tephrosceles. The sequence continues at coordinate 124,503,924 of NC_045436.1, forward strand.
CCACATCTGTATCCAGGCCACAGTTGTATTAGATATTGTTGCATTCCTGTCCATTGAACCATGGTTCTTACCATTCTTGTTCCTGCTCTCAACTACCTACTGAAAGTGCTTGTGACTTTTTTTTTGAGGTATTTCCCTAGTGCACTCAGCTGACATAATAGGCATGTTGGAACTAATAGGAAATGAATAATTTTAAAGCAACATCAGTCAATAGTGGATGGAATATGGAAGATTTATTCCCAAGCATCCTTAACTCTTGCATGGGACATTCATGAATCATGGTCTTCTGAAGACCTCCAACAAAAAATGAGATCCTGAGGCCCACACTGGAAAACTTTTCATTAATACATTGAAGAACCGGTTCCCATTTCTTTCATATCTTACTTTCTACCTCACTGACCAGTGCTTCCTTCAGTTACATCCACAAAAGTACTTGAACTTACATCTGTGACTAAGAGTCTACTCCAGAGGAAACTAAACTAATAAATTTGAAAGTCTTAAAATTGTATTCGCTCAATACTTAATTTTTTTGTGGTTAACTCTATCTGCATGGCCATACCATAAGCCCAGTTTACCACTATTTCTCACCTTGATCAATACTGCAGTAGCTTCCAAACTATTTTTTTCATCCTTCATTCTGCATCTCTTTAAGCATCTTTCTTACTGTAAAGCCTGAGATTTCCAAAATGCAAGTCTGATTATACATTAAAATTATTTGATAAATTACATGGCCAACATATTTTACATAGCATTCCTGCATATTGTCATTTAGCAGCTATTCTCACCCACATTCATGCACCACTCTGAATTGCAATGAATGAATCTAAACACTACATTTTCAAGATTCATTAGCAATCAGGCATAATATATAAATTATATTCTGCCAGTGAGATGTGTTTTCATAAATCTCAAAGGAGATTTTAAGGTAAAATATGTTCATACAGCCTAATGTATAATGTTGACACACAAGTATGAAAGACAGTGTTTGTGGTGGCTGGACTAAGCGTTTTATATTTACACATGTGTTTAAGTTGAGGTGATGATACCAGCAGCAGAGGCAATAGCAAACTTCTGATCTTTGGAAAGCTGTTGTCAATGTGATCTGTATAGCCATGTAGCAGTATATCTAACTCACACTCCTGTTGTAATTCCAAGAACACTGAAAGCTCTTAATTTACTGTGTTAACTCTCTTCCTGTTTGAGATACTTAGGATGGTTTTGTCTCAAACACTAAAATGTGATGATAAAAATAAGTTGGCATTTAGTTGGTTTGAATATAGTTTCTCAGCTCCAATATCAACAAATCTGTTGATTTTTCCGGATTCTAGTCATCCTGAACTTATTATTATTGTTTGTCTTATCTGTCACGTCTCCTACAGATATAGTGTTACTTCTTTCTTGGACATCCACTTTGTCTTGAAACCATTTCAACAGTAACTATTCTCCATTGTCATCAGAGAAAATCAGTTCTTCAGGGAAGCCTCTCTGCAGTCCTACTTCATTAAATCATTTATTAAATTATCTCATAAAACAAAGAATTTTTATAGAAATATATTTTGATAATGCTCATTTTCAGTGTGATTATTTGAAGAGTATATTACTCATCAAACCAAGTAATATGTTTTGTAGCTAAGAGTAACTCTATCGACTCTCACATTCCTTGTCCCTAGCCCACTGCCTAGTCAAGTGTAGAAATTCAATAGTTTCTGATGAAATCTCACTGTTGATGAGAGATTTAGAAAAGAGATAAATCACAATAAATGAAACGTGATATATGAAGAAGAGGCTAGAAATGAAATTCAAACCTTGAGTTGGCATTTTATGTTAAAGCACCTGTCCCATTAAAATAGAACACGAAAAGGAAAGGTAAACACAAACTTTTAAAGTTGATTAACAGTATGTCAGAAATTAAAACACTCATATTTTCTCCATGAAGTAGAAGGCTAAGGAGTCTGTTGGCCTAATTGGAGTTGTAATTGGGAAGTGATTCAAATGGATGGAAACATACTGGAAACAGCTACATTCTTAATGGGAAAGAAAGTTGACCAGGGAAATGAAAGACCTAGGGGAATTTTAAAGACCCATTTCAGAACAGAAACAAAATATCTGTAGAAACACCATTCCACACATTTGAATGAACAGTCACCTAGTTGCAATGAATAGGAACAATTTAATTGATCCAGGATCTAGATGTTAAAGTATGTTTGTGGTAGAATAATAATAGGTCTAGAGATACATGAACATAAAATCAGAGTATAAAAAAATTGAAGCTAAAATTTCAAAGTTTCTTAGAGTAAAAGAGACTTCACATTTTTTAATATTTCCCCTTATGCCTCAGTTACTTTGGCATGAATTGGGTTACTTGCTTTACACCGATCCATCTATTATGACTGATTCATTCTAGACTCAGGGCCACTCCTGCTTAATTGACGATAGGTTGTGATCCCATCACAAAAAAGGAAGATATTTTCTCACATAAATACCAGAGTTTATATTATCAGATGAGAGGAAATTGAAAGCTGGTTGGTCTTTAGATATAACAAACCATGTTTTAAATTGATTTTACCTACACACTCTCAGGAACATAGCATAGAGTCTGTCCTTGAATATAGCATTGAACAAAAAGGTAATGTGAAGTCAGAAGTTGAAAATCAGCAGGAGATGATTACTTTTTAGAATACATAAAATAAGATTAGTACTTGAGGCCGGGAGTGGTGGCTCACACCTATAATCCCAGCACTGTGGGAGACTGAGGCGGGTGGATCACTTGAGACCGGGAGTTCAAACCCAGCCTGGCCAACATGGCGAAACCCTGTCTCTACTAAAAATACAAAAATCAGCCGAGCATGGTGATGCATGCCTACAATCCCAGATACTCGAACTTGAACAAATCACTTGAACCTGGGAAGTAGAGGTTGCAGTGAGCTGAGATTGCACCACTGCACTCCAGCCTAGATGACAGAGAGAGATGCTGTCTCAAATAGATAGATAGATAGATAGATAGATAGATAGATAGATAGATAGATAGATAGAGTTCAGGATTTTATTTATTCAATAATTTTTTACTCCTCACCTATTGTGCTCCAGAAACTCTACGTGGAATGAATTGATGAATATGACAGATAAATATTTTCTGGTCATATGGGAATTAAATTTCAGTATGAGATTAAAAAATGACAACATAGTAAACAAGTAGATTTTATAGTAGTTTATAATGGTATGGTTGTTATAGAAAAACAGTGACAGTTTACCAGGAGTGGAGACTGCATGTCCAGTGCCAAGTGGCATAGTATATTTTTAAGTAAGATTCTCGGAGTATGCTCTATTGAAAAGAGACTCCTACTAATGGAAGAAGGTAGGCGATGTGAATGTCTGGGAGAAACCTCATTCTACTTAAAGAAGACAGCCAGTGAAAAAGTCCTGAGTTTGACTCTGTGCAGTGTTTTCACTAAATAGTAAACGATCTGGTGGTTATGACTGGAGCAGAGTGTTCAAGAAAGAATTGTGAATTAAAAAATATCAGTGAGTTAATGATACCAGGTCACTAGGACTTTATAAAGCAAGAAAAGACTTTGTTTTTACTCTGAGTGAAATAAAGAGACTTTCAAGGTTTTGCAATTAGGAGTAATTTGATCGGACTGTGTTTTGAAATGGTTCTTTAGCTGATGTTTTGAGAATAGATTAACAGGCTTATGGGTGACTTGGAATATGGAGGCATTCATTTGTTTTAGTTCAAGAAAATAATGTCATACCAGCCTTACCTGTTTCAATGAGTTGAGTTTCAGAAAACTTTCCAAGAGCAACTGCTGCTGTCATCAAAAGGCAGTGTCTAAGCCCATTGACTTTCTTCAGAAAAGTCCATCATTTTACAGGTACCTTTACAGTTACCTTGCTTACAATGACACTAGGGATACACTTGCCCCAAGAAATAAATGATTTATTGCTAAAGTGTCTTGTTACTATAAAAAGATTCAGTGCTTTCTTCTGATAAGATGTGTCTGGTTCCAGCTACACAGTGGGAGTCAAAAGCAACTATCCATCAAAAGGCTCAATTGATGGAGAAATCTTATCTACCAAGCGCTTATCTTCCAAGGCAAATAAGCATGCTTCATAGAAAGAAGGTCTTAGATGAATAGATGATGTAGGACATTTAATCCTGTACCACCTGCAGCAAGTATAAAAATCCAGTGTTCTCTCATACGCAATGGCATAATAAGATGGAAAAGGGTTTAGAGAGACAAAAGTTTTGTGGCTTATTTCTTTTTTGTGTTTTAGCTTCAGTTTCTAATAATAAAAACAATGTAAAAAAAAAAGAAAACTGTTCTCTGATAAAATAGATTATTAAAACATAGTGGAAAAAGAAAAGATACTTAAATATAAAACTTCACTTATTATCACATCATCTTAATAAGCAAGCTATGGTAGCATATTTGCTTTATTTTGTATTAGGCCATTCTTGCATTGCTGTAGAGAAATACCTGAGGCTGGGCAATCTATAAAGAAAAGAGGTTTAATTGGCTCACAGTTCTTCAGGCTGTACAGGCATGGCACTAGCATCTGCATGACTTCTGAGAAGGTCTCAGGTAGCTTTTACTCATAGTAGAAGTTGAAATGGGATTAGACACATCACAGACTGAAAGCAGGAACAAGGGAGAGAGAGGGGATGGAGGTGCCACACTTTACAACAATCCGATCTTGAGGAAACTCACTCACTATGGCATGGACAGCACCAAAATATGAAGGATCTACCACCATGACTCAATCACCTCCCACCAGGCCTCAGCCCAACACTGGGGATTACATTTCAACATGAGATTTAGGCACAGACAAATACACAAACTACATCAATTCTCTGGCAATATTTAGCATAAATGTCTTTATACATTTAAAATGCATTGTTATAATTCTGAGTCCCGATTTTTTTCATAGTTAACTGGTTATATGCGCTTTATAGGTTGTTACATTATCTTTTACAATAGATTTTTAATAGCTGTATGATATTCAACTAAGTAGGTATAACATAGTTGTACTTTTATTATTACTGGAAATAAAAAACTCTAAAAAGTCACAGTTCAATAGCATTTTACACATTAGTAGGTTATTAATAATTTATTATGAACACATTAAACCCAAACTCCCTCTCTTTCCATTTCTCATTTGTATATCTGGGTTTTAGTATAAAAATAGTAAAATCAATGTGGTAAAGGGTTGGCAATGATTATTTTAATTAATTTAAATTATTTCAAATCAATGTCTACCTATCTTTCCCTAATAATACTCGTTGACTGTTTTTCTCTAAGTAGTGAATATAATTGGCTTTTTGAAAATACATGAATATATCTTGGATCAGTTCAACTGTGGATAGTACATGTGTCAATCATCAAGCCAGTGTGTCAGCTCCAAGGCATTTCATTCTTTGTTTTTATAAATCAGTTTGTATCATGTGCAAGTAGGAAGGCACAGCAAAATGTAGATTTGGACTCAAGAAAACTGGAAAAAATAAAAATTTGCTAAGACAGATGAATATTCATTAGCTTTGTGAAACAACTATGTCAGTCAACTAGTTCATAATAGTTTATAAATTAACTCCAAATATGCATTGGTATATATGTATATCAATGTATACAGAGGGTTTGGTTTAAACATGGAAGAGTTAAGTAAAGAGAAGTTTTGAAAAATGTTTGTAAAAAAAGAATTGTAGCAGTATTAAGAGAGAGACTTAATATAATTTGATCAAAAGACCAGATGTGGAGTAGGAAGCAAAGGGATTCTAATGTAATAATTGTAATTATTTTCATATTATTTTATATTGAGTATATACATAATATACTCATGAATAATAAGTTATATTTCAAATTCTATAGGAAAAGGAATTTCCTTACCTTTAAACATTCCAGTGTTTTTTCAACTAATATTTATATAATTAGAATGTATGATATTTACTTCTTCTATTGCTTTTTATCAGCATTATTACTTTATCTAGTCATAGGCAATATTTAATAACTTATTAGTTACAGAGATTTTTAAATGGTCTGATCTCAGAAATTTCTAAATAAGTACACATTTAGTCGTCTTGTGTTATTTATTGGGCAGCATGCATGCACAAGATGCTTTATTATGTAATTCAACCAAATACCTATAGTCAAATAGCTACCCTGGAAAATCTTCACATACTCTCATATATAAACACAAATGACTCATAACTCTTGACAGATAGTTTCGAAGAGAGGAAAAATGAAAGTCACAGATAAGTATGATAAAATATATGTTATATAGAAATGTAAAGCATAGGATAGAAATAAAGATAAGTAAATTATTGACTCAAACTTCATAGTTTTAAGGGTGTTACAGTAAAAAATGCATAATAAATGTTTCTTGACCAATGAGTAGAAATATTTTGGATAAAAAAACAGGAAATAATGTTCAGACATATAACAGTATAATAGTTTGATATAATATTTCACAGTGCATGTTCATGTACTTTATGCTCATATGTGGCAGGGTTTTTATCTGTTGCAGTGCTTAGCTGAAAATAATGGAGGCAGATATTGATTAACTCAGATGAGAAGATGTCTGATATCTCACAGAACCAATGAGGAGTCAAGAGAATCAGTTTCATAAACCAAGCCAGAAATAAGTACGAATACCAAAAAAAAAAAAAAAAAATTAGCTAGTTATGGTATTGCTTGGGGCACCACTGTAACTTGGTATTTAATCCCCCATTGTACCTAGAATTCTGTTATTATTGCCATTGTTGGACTTTTCTGTTACTTTGCTTAATTTCTTTAAGATTCAGACAGTTGATAGCAACACTTGATTAACAAACTGTTGAACATAAATATCTACGGAAACAAGAAGGAAATTTTTGACACCTTTTGGGTGCCCAATGTGAAATAGGTAACCGACACAAAGAAAATGTCCTCTATTATGTGAAAGAGAGTAAGGATGAGTTTCAAATAATAAACAGACATAATACTGGGTAGAAAGCTGTATGCTATTACACAAAAATTAGACTTTTGTTTTAGGCAATAAGAAGGCATGATTGCATCTTAGTCAGAATAATTCATCTTACCAGAATTGCATTTTAGAAACAACTTTAGTAACAATTTGGATGAACATACTGTAACTATGAGGGTCTATTGAAATAGAATTCAGGAGATTCATGATATCCCTGAAGACAGATAAGTGTCTTTATTAGCACAATGGTACTGGTGCTGGTGAGAATAAAAACAAAGAAGGGATGTAACAGTTATTTTGAAAGCAGAATATGGAGAGCTTTGTAACCTACTGAATATGAGCGATAATGGAGACAGATGAATGAGAGACAATGTATAGTTTCCTAAATTGGCTAATTGGATAGCTGTGATATCATTGAATGGCAATTAATTTAGTTTTGGACTTATCATATTTTAAATGCATTGAACATTCAAGAATTTGAAAATATTAGTCCACAGTTTGGAACCATAGTATTGACAATCTTTAACATAGGCAGCACTAAGACTCCAAATATACATGCAGAAAGATGAACCAGTAAAAAAAGGAAGAAAAAAAAAGGTAAGTGTTTTAATGGAAGTCAAGGAAATAGGCTTCCAAGGTTTAACAGGAAGGCAGCTGGGTTATATGATTTTGAAATCAAAGAGAAAAGAAAGTGAAAATATGCTAGAAGTTTAGATGCTAGATAGTTACTGATATCCTTGACAGAGAGGTTTCTTTCATGTGGTAGAGAGAATTTCAAGGGTTAAATAATGAATTTGTGGTTTAAAAAATCTAGAAAGTTTTGTTTAACAATATATTTTTAGAATAAAAAATAAATAAATCCTGGGCACCATAGTGAGACCCCCATCTCAACATAACAAGCTCAAAAGAAATAGCTGGGCCTGTTGACTCTTGCTGGTAGTCCCAGCTACCGGGGGTAGGGAGGACAATGAGGTGGGAGGATCCCTTGAGACTGGGAGGTCGATGATAACTTAAAAAATAGGTTGATAAAAGGGAAGGATTATTTAAAACATAACTTACAAGGCAGTATTCTTATAATGTAGAAAATAGATTCACTATTTTAGTCCTAGTTTAGTCTAATATGATTTATTTCTTTTATTAAGTAGACTAATTTAATGTGATTTGAATTATGCACTGTTTAAGAATTCATACATTTATTGCATACTTATTTAGTGTATGTCAATGTTATTGATTATAGCAATCTTAAATATTTATTTTTAACCACTTAATATATAATAATAACTTAGAAAATTATACTTATGGGATAGGTCCTGAATTTTATAAAAGTTTGCTTAAAAAAGCACAATATAAATAAATCAATTCATTTGAAAGGTAAAGGTTTGAAATAGACTAAGATTGAAACTATCACAGGTGCCAAGAACGTATAATTTATTTTAGAATCATTGTAGGTATTAAACATTGTTTAATATGTTGAAAAATATATTTAAATAAAAAGGAGAGGTAAAAAGGATAAAACTAAGAGAAGATGTTATATTCAACCTCTGTAAAGGACACTAGAAGACAAATATCTTGCTTTATTTTATCAATTTTTAGTTGATTCTGGAATCCTAATCAATAAGCTCGCAAAAAAAGAAAGTAATAGAAACTCTGCAATACAAAACGTATTTGTAATGCTCTGAAGAATAACTGAAATATTCATAAAACAGTATGTCTTCAAATAACTTGGAGGTCCTCTCCAAGGTGTGGCAAATTGGTGTACAAGTTATGGGTTACCAGTGTCCCTGGGTACTGACTGCTTCAGCATTTGAGACACTGGCCCCTTAGGCTGGCTGCTTTTAGACATGAGAAGTCTAGTTTAACCTAATGTTTCTGCAAAACATTATACTTTGTGTGTATCATGATGAAAAAGGTTTGTGAATCATTGCTTTAATCAATAAAGTTTTTGATAAATACTATCAGTTCAATACGTTTTTCCCCTGAAAACAAAGGAATGAAAATGAAATGTCAGCTACTTTACTATATTTTTTCTTACAATGAAACCATGCATGATCATGATGGCAAATGTATACAAACAATCATAGAACACAAAGAAAGTCACCCATTACTCCTCAGTTTAAACATATGTGTTGTAAACATTTTGAAACATTTTGTTCAAGAGGTGTGTGTGTATGTGTGTGTGTGTGCGTGTTTAAAAAATAAACCTCTATATATTTGTTGAATTAATTCATGTTTATGGTGAAAAGTTAACATAAAGTCATAGAAAATTTGGAATTTAAATTTGGATCCTAAAGTTTGTATTATAATAGTACCAGTACTGAAGAGGGTGAAAACAGTGTACCATTGATGGAAAAAGGTTTTATGAAATGCCCATGAAATGGCGATTGTGTCGAAGCTTCATTCTTTTCAGGAGCAACACAAACTGTATGGTTCAAAGAAAATCATTTAATTTAGGCTGCCATTTAAATAATAAAATTTATGCCGGGCGCGGTGGCTCAAGCCTGTAATCCCAGCACTTTGGGAGGCCGAGACGGGCGGATCACGAGGTCAGGAGATCGAGACCATCCTGGCTAACACGGTGAAACCCCGTCTCTACTAAAAATACAAAAACTAGCCGGGCGAGGTGGCGGGCGCCTGTAGTCCCAGCTACTGGGGAGGCTGAGGCAGGAGAATGGCATAAACCCGGGAGGCAGAGCTTGCAGTGAGCTGAGATCTGGCCACTGCACTCCAGTCCGGGCGACAGAGCGAGACTCTGCCTCAAAAATAAATAAATAAATAAATAAATAAATAATAAAATTTATATAAAAAACTGTTATAGCAGGTATTCTTTTTTGGCATTTCCCTTTTAATTATATCAGAGATACAGGTTACATCATTATAGAATCATAGTCTGTAAAACTGTACTATTAACTATTATATTCAGGAGTAGTTTTTGAAAATTAATTTTCATCAGTGAATGTATTTATGTCCAGCGAAAGAATAGGTTTATTTCCATATGACTGTTGTTAGTCTAATGTCTTTATTATATATACACATTTCAAGAGTTGTTTGTGTTCATAGGCACGTCTTCTAGTCTCTTGGGAAAATAATCAGTGTAAGTTATTAGTTCCCGTGCCCTACTTGTATATATACTTTTCATTTTTCTGTCACCTAATGAATCCTCTGAAGGTGGCATTTGCTTTGATATTAACATATTTCATGTTGTCTTAATTTTAGTAAATCTGATTGACATTTGAATTTTTTTATAATGGAAATAGTATTTCTGTGTTTTTATAAAGGAAAATCAGTCATGTGTTTCATAAGATGATAGCAGGTGGATTATTCTTTCTTAAGAATTTTTGATTTTGCAACAGTTCAGGTTACAATATTACTCCAAATATATTGTTTCTTCTTTGTTTGTTAATTCTTTAAGTATGCAGAATTAAGTTGATTGAATTTTTCAGTTAATGATACACTATGTTCATGGGTTAATGTAAGACTCTTATTTGGTGTCATGTTTTGTTAGTATTATTGTATTTCTCATCAATAATGTTATCAATATGAAGATAAGGCCACTGTTATATATATGCTGTGACCTAGGCATACCTAATTAAGTGAATCAATAAACTCATACCACTCCAGAAGAAAGTGGTTAAATAACATCATATGATTTACTTTAACAGAACTAAGTTAAGTATATATGACAAATCACTAAGGTACAGAAAAAACTTTAATCAGTCTTATGCTTCACAAAACTATAAAATAGGTTATAAATAGATTTGAAAAAATGTTATTGAGAATTAAATACTTATATTATATGAAACATCTTTATTTTTCATTTTACTGCTTTTTCCTTCTTAAATCCAAAATTCAAAATTGAATACATTAGGAATAAAGAAATTTTCTCCACATTACTGCCCCTTAAACTGATATTCCAATATAATCATACACACCCATACACACATATTCATAGTTAAAAACTAGATGAAAGGCTATACCAAAACTTTAATTTCTGTAAGTCTATTTGTGCACAAAAGTAAAGAGGAACATACACATGTGTGTATCAAAAATTCTTGCTGAATATATACTGGGAGTGAGAGTGAGTGAAAGAGACATTTATATTAACACAAGCCAGACAGTGGGTGATGAGGAAAATAGATAAATCAATGAAGAATCCTAGATATCCAGCTTGATTAACTGAATAAATAATGTGTTCATGAAGAAAGACAAATTTCATGTTGTACTGGAAAGTGGATTCTATTTTGGAATTAAGTTTGACCTGCATGTGACACATTAATGGCACCCTGTAGGCAACTAGCTAAATTAATTACAAGTTCAGGGAGAGATCTGGATTAGAGATAAATATTTGGAAATTACCTGCATGTAAATGTATTTAAAACCATGGACATAAATGACTCATTTAGCGAGAAGCATTATCTAAAGAAATAGGGGCACAACAGGTCAGTAATTTTAGAGAGTAGGAGTAGAGATGGATAAATGTGTCTAATCTTATTCTCCCTGGATAGGAGAAAAACAAAGATTTGATGCAATCATTACAACTAAGCAGTAGTATTGAATCTACCTGATAGAAATTTAAAATAATTCCAATACCTTAGGTTGGGTAATTAAAAAAAAAAAAAACCTACAGTTGATTATATACAGAAGGGAGAAAATTGATATTTGAATTGAAACATTATTATTATTTTGTTAGATAAGCAAGATGAGATCACAGAGAGAAATAAAGCTGATTGTAAAGAGGTGTTTAAAACTGTAATCATGTGATCTCAGATGAGCAACAACAGAAGTGAAAACACTGTGTAGGTCTATAGGTTAGAACCTTAATGAGATTGAAGAATTTGTTGAGGGATATATTTGAATAAATGAGCCAGAGAAAGAGAAGTGGAGTTTAAATAGTGAGATGCTTGTTAACAGGACTAAATGTAGCATAGTTGCTGGTATAGGATGTATCCGTGGAATTCGGTTACAAAGGTTCAATGCGTGTAAATGAGGGCTATGTGTTTGAGGAGAAAGAAATATGCAAATGACCTATACTTCTGCTATGAAAATAATTAAGAGGCAGAAATGAAAATAAATTTAAAAAATTAAATTCTATTCCATTCAGTTAAGTTGACCTGTATCCATTTAGTAACTGAAGCACCAAAAACTCAAAATAATTGTTCAGTCCTTTCTTCCTTTGGAATATATCCCATCTTTATCAAATTCTTTAGGCACTACCTACATAAAATCTGGATTCTAATCATTTATTGCCACTTCTACTGCTACTGCTTCCACCAGTGCCCTTCAGTAAATAATTCTTTCAGAAGCAATCACACTTATATTTTCAAAATCCAACCTATAGCTTTTTCTTCTCAAAACTTTCCAATGATCTGTATCCTACTCTGCATAGGAATCAAAGTAATTACAAAGGTCATTATCCCTTTCTTCATCTCCAGTTTCTCTCTCCCTAACCACTGCCACAGAAGACTGACTCCTGGCTATTCCCAAATATCATCAAATATCTTGCTTCATGACATGTTAATTTGCTAATTTCTCATTCTGGTACTCTGAACTGCCTAAATCTGCTGGATTCATGCTCTCATGTTATTTCAGTATTCACTTAAATATCACCTTCTCAGTTAAATTTTGTCTGTTTAACTTAAAATTGAAACATACAGTCTCTACTGCTGTTCTTATTCTCTGCTTTATTTTTCTTCAAAGCAATTAAACAGAATTAATAAATTCAATAATATTTTATGATATGTTAGTTCACTTACATATAATGAAGTTAACTGATATATAAAAGTAATAGAATTAATAAATTAAATAATATTTTATTTTATACACAAAAACTAGTGTAAAATAAAATATTATTTAATAAATTAATTATATTTACTACCTTTTTATCCACACTAGAATCTACATTCAAGAAGGGCATTGCTTTTTAATTAAAATTTTAATATTCCTTTACTACTTTTCACCAGAATTTAGAATGTCATCATAAAACTGGATTTCAATATAGATTTATTATATGAATAGATGGATAGTTTTATTGAGGAATACCAGATGTAAGTTTTGCATACTTTCTAATAAGTATTGTATTTATATTTATTAATGACATTTGTTTTCATATCTTGAGCATTGAAAATAAAGATTGCCCAATACACTAATTAATTAACAGGGGAGACATTTTTGTAAAAAAAGTAATTATCTTTTCTCATTGATTTTCATAAAACAATAGATAGATGGTGACAACTTGAACTACACTGGTTTTCAATTCTGACCTTAACATTTCAAAAAAATATTTTTAAAGCTTACTTGTCTGAAAATATTCTGCTAAAATATTTGTATAGCTATGCAAATATTAACATGTCAAGCTTTAGAAGTCTTAAGTAAATCTAACAAGTGATGCCTACTTTTATCAGTTGTGATTTGGGTGTTTTAGTACACTATGAAATTACTCAAAGCAAATCGGAAGCCAATTTTATTCTGACAAATGAACTTTTTTCAATTAACATTTTGAGTAAACGGTGTATGTCTCAGAAAATTCCCAAAATGCAATGAATGAATGCACATGCTCATGGCTTATATTCAGTTGGCATTTCTCTTGGAAGCCACATCTTAATTTCATAATCAAGGTCTCCCACAGAAGATTCCTCTCACATTGGATACATGCCTGATTTATCTAGATGCAAGCCAACTAATTGCTGGGACAACAGATGGGTCTATTCAATCGATGTGCATATCTGCCAAATAAGGCTAAAAATGTCTCAAACTAAAATAAAATATCCCCCCAAATCAGTGCTTGATCAAATTGAGAATACAAATATATAGAATTTGTATTCTTATTTTCATCTTTCTCAATGGTAGGAAATTAGAAAAAGAAAACTATCTGAGTTGGGATAAAATTCTGCAAAATCCCACTATGATGAAGAATGTTAAAGGTCTACCTATTGAAAATAAATTAATCTAAGTCATCAATGCCAATGGTAATTAAATAACTGTCAGGCTAGCTAACAGTTGTTTTCTGGTTTTGTTTGTAATTTAAACTGTTATGGAGGTATGACGGCCAATTAATAGATCATAGTGGTCCTAGTAGTATCTGACTGTTAATAATGTTATTGTTGCTGTTTTTTATTTTTGGAGACTCTTAACATCTTATTAAAAAAACTGGATAATATCTTATTAGAATGCTACCGCTCTCCAATTTGTGTATTTGTTCATGAACTCTTAAGTGAGTAAAGAGGGTAAAGAGGTCTGTGACATTCATTCAATTGTCCTTGAATCTCAATCAGGAACCATTAGTTATCCACTAGAGCCCCAAATTCACAAAGATGAATTCTGTGGTATATTCTTGGGGTTCAGTCTTCATTTCTTGATGATCACCACAGTTTGTTTCAGTGGGGCAGTTCTCTAAATTTGTCCAGGCTTCTTCACATTAGCAGACTGGGTTTGTAATCAGGAAAGATCTAAAAAAACTAACAAACAACCTAAAAATCCCTAAAACTCATCTATGTTTGCTGTTGAATCATCAGGAGTCAGGTTTTAATAGCTGTTATAATTTATGCCAATTATACATGGATATCCATGAACCCTTTGCTCTCTACACCCTTTGTAAAAAAAAAAAAAAAAAAAAAAAAAAAAAAAATGCTAATTTGTGTTAATTTCTGTGGAATCAGAATCAACACCTCATAGTTCTACATGGAACATGGATTCATTACAATTCATAAACATATTAAGAGTTATCTGCTTACTACTGGGTAAATATTTCTAATATATGCTGTTATGGCTTATATGGATTGTCGAAAACAAACACAAATAACTACTGACAATTGTTATTATAAGTCATGCCAGTATTTGATGATGAATAATACCTGCAAATATTGTACTTTTTACTAAATATAGTATTTTACAGTTTTCTGTTTGTCACTGCCTATTGTTTTTGTTTGTTATTGGCCATCCTTAAAAAGGTAAACTGTTGAATAACTATGACACAATAGTTTATTCCCTATTCATATTTCTGCTTATTCATAAATTTTACTAGAGGAAAACCTTATTGTTTCATAAAAACAGAAAATAAATGAGATACTAAGAAAATAATGTTCTTTACAACAAATTTTAAATTAAAAAATATTTTATACAAAGTAAGTATGATTGAACTATATGAGTTCTTCAGTTACTGACACAGATACAGTTACATTCTTGCCCATGTTTCTTAATTTAAGGGAACAGTGATTTACTTTAATTGGAATCTATTTCTTCAATGTTTCTTTGTTGGTGTACCAAGAATCACAGCACATATGACTATAGACGCATAATGGGAAAAACTGTTTCTAATAGACTCCAGTCTTAATGCTGAATTAAATAATTGCAAATTCTTTCTTTTTTTTATTATTATTATACTTTAAGTTCTAGGGTACAAGATTTGTTACATACGCATACATGTGCCATGTTGGTGTGCTGCACCCATTAACTCGTCATTTACATTAGGCATATCTCCTAATGCTATCCCTCCCTCATTCCCCCTCCCCACATTAGGCTCTGGTATGTGATCTTCCCCTTCCTGTGTCCAAGTGTTCTCATTGGTCAATTCCCACCTATGAGTGAGAACATGCGGTGTTTGGTTTTCTGTTCTTGCGATAGTTTGCTGAGAATAATGGTTTCCAGCTGCATCCATGTCCCTACAAAGGACACAAACTCATCCATTTTTATGGCTGCATAGTATTCCATGGTGTACATGTGCCACATTTTCTTAATCCAGTCTGTCACTGATGGACATTTGGGTTGATTCCAAGTCTGCTATTGTGAAGCATCAGGTATATATAATCTGCCATCAGGTATATATAATCTTTTATCAAGACTGGTCGGCATTTTGTTGTATTGTAAAAAAAAAAAAAAAAAAAAACTTTCAATAATTTTATGGATATTAAAAATAGTTTTGATTTTTTTTTTTTTTTCAGATAAATGGCAATGCTTAGAAGACTTGCTCCTTGGATCCTAGGTACACTCTTTCAGAGCTATTGTAACAACAACAATAATAATAGCTAAAATTTGTTCAGCCCTTCATGTGTGTCAGGAACTGTGCTAAATAATACTGATATGAGAAGTTAATATTTGCAGGTATGAAGTGAGGTTTTTGCCAAACAGTTACCTTATTTTAATCAGCCAGAATTCTAAGGGAAGAATAATGCACTATCAGATAAGGTATTTTTGCATTTCAAAAACTTACTTTTGCTTTTTGTTATTTCAGGTTTGTTGTTGTTGTTGTTGTTGTTATTCTTAATCTACCATAGAAGGACACAGGGCATTAATTTTGTGCCTTTAGCAACAGGTTATGAAGAGTGGATGTAAAGAAAACATCTCATTTTTCCTTCAAATTAGAGATATTAAAGGGATTAAGGGAAGAAGAACTAACAAACACGTTGAGTGAGTGTAAGAATAAAAATATCAGAACTGGAAGAATGATAGGATAGAAATGGAGTCAGCAATCAGAGGCATGCTCTACCCAGGTCCTAGGCTCTGTTTACCTTAGAAAAGAGTGGACACATGAAGGCCATCTAGAGTCAAACAGGAGATACAGCATTTATAACCAGGGTGAAAATCTGCAGTGTATTTCATTCCATATGGTCTCAGATGAGAATTTCCCATTAAAGTCAACTCTCATACATTTCATGATGAATCTAGAACAAAAGTCAAATTCAAACTGAGGTTCTCACATCACCACCACAACTACGAAAAATGGAAGAACTTGATAAATAAAAAATATAAAGCTCTAGATATTGTGTTGTGGAGGCACTTGAGGCTTAGCGGAAGTCTGTAACTTTAAAGGAAGAAAGAAAACTCAAATCGCAAAATATTTTACTTTAAAGTGGAGTTCTTTTTAACACCTGTAAACTGCATGCTGTAAATACACTTAATCACCATTTAAATAGAATTCGTATGCCTGAGTAATGGAGGTTGTCCATGGTTGTATTTCTTCTACCTTAAATTTAATACTTTGAAACCTAATACACAATAATGATAGTATTTAATAATGATCAGAGTAACTAACCATGAAACTTTATCATGATTAAGAAGTAGCTACATATGTTGCTGCAGCAGTAAGGAGTTAGAAAATTCAAACATTTAAATTAATTACTTTGTCAAATTCCTTTATATGTCCAACAATGACAGTGGTATAATTAAATATATGTCATTTTATGTAATTTTAATAAAATAATTAAATTATTCTGAAGTTTATGAAGATACATTCAAATGAAAAAGTTAAAATTTCACTTAATAATTCTGACATTTAGTAATCTAACATTTCTAATCTTGGCATCTGTTCTGCAAACTTAGCTATGGTTAAAAATAAAAGAGATATGCAGTTAAATAAGAATGTCAATAAAAAGAGCTCATCATTCTTATTAAGTTTAAACAACATATTTTATGCAATTTTATTAATGTAGTATTATATTATCAGTGCTTTATTAAGAATGATACTATAAAATAGGTAAATTAATAGTGAAATCTTATGGGGGAATCTTGCTGAGTTTTGGGGATTTTTTGCTTATTTTTAGAAATTATTATTATTATTATTATTATTATTATTATTATTATTATTATTATTATTTTGCTATTTTAAAGCCTAACATTGAGGACAGACTTAAAGGTGAAGAACATGATTTATACCATATGCCTTGTGGAAGTTTGTAATATAGCCATAAAAATCTTTATTAATTTTAAATATTACCTATATATTTATTTATATGAAATAATCCCACGAATATTTTAAATACTTTAATTAAACTTATTGGCTAGAAAGAATGAAAGGTGGAGATGAGGAAAAAAAACCAACAATCCCATTAACAACTAGTGAATTCTTTCAATTTGTCTGTAAAAATCACATTGAACTACAGGACTGTGTCATGAAACAATTTTGTTAGATACATTCATGAGTTATTTATACTTATGTGGATATGACTCATGAAATAGATCTCATGAAATACTAAATGAATGATTTAAAAGTATTAATATTAAATTCTTTCTATTATTATCAGTAAGTATAAACATGAACATGTTTGAGATACTTTCTAGCATATATTAAAATATGCTAGAATGATTAAGAGCATAGGCTTTGGAATAAAGCGTTTCTGGGTTAAAATGTGCATCTCAAAATCTGTTCAATTTCTAGCCTTTGTAAACCACATTTACTTCTTAAAAAAGCCTAAGTTTCTTGTTGAAGGCTACTATATAATTTTTTTACATGAGCAAAAGCTAGTTTAAACTTGGAGTTTCAATACATGGTTGTTATGTTATCATTTAATAAGAGGTGAGACAAATTATGCATAAAAATATTAAAAGTAAAATTTGAAGTATCATATGATTCAATCATCCCACTTCTGTGTATATAGCTAAAAAAAAAAATCAAGATATCAAAGAGATATCTGCACCCCCATGTTTATTACAATATTATTCACAATAAACAAGAATGGAAACAACCTAAGCATCTGCCCACAGATAAACTGAGAATGAAAATGTGTATATATATAAAATAAGATAATTTTTATCCATAAAAATAAAAAACTGTCATTTGTGGTAACATGCACGATCCCAGAGAACATAATGCTAAGTGAAATAAGCCAGATGTAAAAAGACAAATACAATGTGATATCACTTATGTGTAGGATCTAAAAATGTTAAACTCATAGAAACAGAGAGTAGAACAATGATTGTCAGAAACTGGGCCATGAGGAAAATGGGGAGATGATGGTCAAAGGGTGCAAACTTACAGTTATAAGATGTCTACAGTTTGAAGATCTAATGGACAAATGGTCACAATCATAATACTGTGTTGTTTACTTGAAATTTACTAAGAAGGTAGATCTTGTCTTCTTACAACACACACATGCAAAGAGTAATTGCAATGTTGAATATGTTGGTTATTTCAATTGTAGTAATAGTTATACAAAGCATAAGTATATAAAATCATCATGTTGTACATCTTTAGTATATACAATTTTTGTCAATTACACCTTAATATAACTAGATCTAAACAAAAGGATGTCAAAGAGTCACAGGCTTTTTGGATAAACTAACTTTTAAAAATAAAAATAAATAGAATTTTTCTAAGTTTATTAGAATATCTGCAATTGTGAAATTTAAGAGAGAGGGTAACAAGAAATAAGCCTGCATAAACAAAAATAACTCAATACATTTGAAGGACATAAAAGTCCTGAGTAAGTTAAGAGTGATCCACAGGTAATAGTGCCTACTACGTGGTACACTTTTTCTAAATCTTGAAATGCAGCAATAGATAAAAGTTATATGCTAATGAAGACAGCCAGGAATAAAAAGTGAACAAATAAACCCATTTGAAGTCATAGAAACTACAAGGAGTAAATATAGAGGTGTAATTAGAAAAAGGGTTATGGGGAATAATATTATTTTACAATGATTAGGCAGGAAAGATATTGTCATAAGTTGGTATTTAAAGAAACACTGGAAAAAGTGAGGGGACTGTCCACACGTTTGTGAGGAAAAAAATATTTCCACTAAAGTAAATTGATTGGTCATTTTGAGGAAATACAAGAAAACCAAACCAACTAGAGAAGTGTTAACAAATGGAAGTGTGATGAAAGACAAAAAATTGTTGTTAACATACAAATGGAGTATTAATTATGGCCAATAAGGCCATGACAAATCTCTGAATGAGATGAAAAGCCATAATATGTCTTAGGTGGAAAAACTGTGTACTTTTACTTAGGTTTTCAATATATCTTAATGGCTGCTTATTGAGATGGGCTTATGTAGAGCACATGGAAGCAGACAGAGCCATTCTAAGCCTCTTGTGGTCTATGGATATGGTGGCCTAAATTAGAGTTTGATAAGAGAGGGATGAAAACAATCATAAGGTTATAATTATATTTTAAAAGTAGAACATTGAAGATTTCCTGAATATTTTGACATGTGAAAACAAGAGAAAAAGATGATTGCATTTATTTAGTCTAAGCAACTGAAATTATAGTTATTATTATTTGATATGAAAAAGATGGATAGCAGAGGAAATTTGATAATACTAGTGGAAGAAAATAGAATTTGGTTTGTAATAAGTTAAATGTATAGACATTCAAGTGAATAAGCAAATTTAAGAGTTGTATATGAACATCTGAGTCTCAGGAAAGAAGATGAGGCTAGAAATAAAAAGATTAAAATCTTTAAGTGTATACAACATACAAAGCTATTAGAACAATGTATTTTCAAACCTTTTGGTTACCAATTACAAAACTTGAAGTTAGTATAGAAGCATGATCATGTTAAAATGTAATGGAAAACATAAGCTAGGGAAGGCTGGGTTAGAATAAAAATATATAAATAGAGTAAAAGTATATCTATATTTTGTGAAACTACTTTCAGGCTGGAATAATATATATTATGTATTTTATACTCTGGATCATTAAAAAAAATATATTGAAAGTCAATGTCTGGTCTCAGAAAACTGTAGGAGAGTTCTCTGAGAATGCTGTGTAATGATGAAACAGAGAATGGGAAGTTAACCTACTGCAACTAAGAAATAGGATTCCAGGCTGCTAAACACAGAAGTAAATGTGGATCAGAATAGAAAGACAAATCTGGGACCCCTGGAGGGAAGAACTATACATACTGGGGCAAGAGTGGGAGTGAGGAGTAGGAGACTATCCTGGACTACAGCAAAGAAACAAATAGAGTTGTCCTGAAACACAATGTGTGGACTATTGATCCCTGTAATGATAAAGGAGGAGAAAGTTATTCTAAGCCTTCCATAGCCATAGACAGGGACTGAAAGGATTGTTAGTTAGGGTGTTGAAAATATTGTTTAAAATAAAAATGAAAAGAAATACTTTAAAATTTTGACATTTAGAAAGAAAAAAATGATATATTTGAAATAAAATAGTTCTGGCAAAAGGCAGATTGCACAGTGAAATATTTAATTAATTCTGCTATCCTGTCTCTTCTAAGTGTTTCCAGCAATCTGACCAACAGCACTTTTGGAAAATATACAACTATTGAAGAGATATCAACTAGAGTTGGATATGTACGTAAATAATAATCAAAATACAGAGTAGAAATATGAAAAAATGCAGAGTAGAAATATGACAAAGGCTTTAAGACACTTGGAGGATAGAATGAGATACTCTCTGGATATCAGAAAGAGAAAATGGGGGAAAAAAGTAAGAAAGAAATTATTTAAAGAGATAATTGCTGTGGATTTTTTTAGAACTCATAAAGCAGGAGTACACTAATTTTGGAAGTGCAGAGTATTCTAAACAAAATCAGTATAAAAAATCCATGCACAGAAACGTTGAATGAAACTAAGGAACACTGATAACAAAGATAAAATTCTTAAAAGTAACCAATGGAAAAGGAGGAGTTGTATATAAAGGAAAAAAAAAAGAAAAAAAAAAAAAAAGAAAGAAAGAATAACAGGGCCTGGTGCGGTGGCTCACGCCTGTAATCCCAGCACTTTGGGAGGCCGAGACGGGCAGATCACAAGGTCGGGAGATCGAGATCATCCTGGCTTACATGGTGAAACCCCGTCTCTACTAAAAAAAAAAAAAAAAAAAAAAAAAAAAAAAAAAAAAAAAAA
>NC_045436.1:124525858-124549832 GCF_002776525.5 Piliocolobus tephrosceles
AAAAAAAAAAAAAAAAAAAAAAAAAAAAAAAAAAAAAAAAAAAAACTAGCCGGGCGCCGTGGTGGGCGCCTGTAGTCCCAGCTACTCGGCAGGCTGAGGCAGGAGAATGGCGTAAACCCAGGAGGTGGAGCTTGCAGTGAGCTGAGATCCGGCCACTGCACTCCAGCCTGGGCGATAGAGCAAGACTCCGTCTCAAAAAAAATAAAAAAATAAAAAAAGAATACAGATCTTCCAACAAAAATAATGGAAAACAGAAAAACAGTAGAGAATAACTATAAATTTTGAAAGAAAGAGTTGTCAGCACATATGAACCAAACTATCATTTAGGAGCAAATTTAAGTCTCAACATTTATAGATAAAAATCGAGAACATTTATACCAAAGTTTTCTTTCCTAAAGTGAAGTCTAAAAGAGGGACTTCAGGAAGTAATAAATATTTACAAAGTTTTGCTGGGATATAATGAAAAATATTTTAAAAAATCAAATAGAAATATCCAAATATTTTATAAAATAATAAACTAAAAGTTATACACGATTAAAAATAGGCAATCTTGAAAGATTTGACATCAATCATACAAGTTGTCTTCTAGGCTTGCTCCCTGAGGAGTTCATCCTCCTGGTTTGGGATTAAAGAGAATTGATGGTGGTCAAATTTAGAAATAATAACAGCTATTGTTTACTGAAGCCCTGGGGTGCCAGTGATTGTTGAAGTTATTAAGAATTTAATTGTAATTCTTATGATAAAAAATGATAAGTTTAAATCTATTAATCAGAAATGTAAAGCATAGTGAGCTTGAGAAGACTTTAGAGCGCTTAAAGGGATCTATATATGCAAATAGAGGGCAGAATTATCTGACTACTAGAATAGAACTTAATTGTAAAAGTTCAGAAATTCTGAAAGGGCTGATTTTTTTTTTTTTTTTCAGCCTAATCACATATTTCAAGCAATATATATAATGGATACTGGTTTAGATGATTGGTCAAGAGCCTAGAAGTACCATTAAAAGATGAGACATTGGGAAGTCTCAGAGAAAAGTATGTGGAGGGACTCAGAGATGTACACATAAAGTTTGGGCATCTTCGTATTCCGCCAAGAACGCCAACTCCTTCAGTGGCAATATCAAACTGTGTTGACAGAATAACTCAGTGAATAGAAGTTAGTCTAACTGAAACTTTAGTCAACACTCTGCTTTTGTAATAGAATGATTATTATAGAAAACAAGTTTATTAAAAATGATGATTGCCCTTGAGCCCAAAAGTATGAGTTCTCTTTCACCAAGCTAGATCTAGCTATTGTTGCTGCTAAATGTCCAATTGGTAACCAACGGAGACCTAAAAGGCCAACCAGCCAGTTGATGACAAGTTGACTACGTAAGACCTTTACTAACATTGAAAAAAAAAATATTTTATCCTGCTCAGAATTGACGCACATGTTGGGAATATGTTTTCCTTTGGGACTGTAATATCACAGTCAGTAACACTATTCAAGGGTTCAGAGAATGTCTGATCTGCTGACATGAATCCTACATGACTTTGCTTCAGACTAAATGTGCTGCATTACAGAACTGGTGATTCAGCAGTGTACTCATGATCACAGAGCTACTGTTCTTTACCAAAGACGCTTAAACAAGTAGTCTTTTTAAAGTACAGCTGTGTTATCGTCCTGTAGATGGCAATTCAAGGTCATCGATACAAACATAATGGGGAAGAGGAAGAATGTGCTTGAGACCTAAGTAACCAAATGGAATGACTCTTTTTACTCTTATGTGTAGTTGCAACTGAAAATGGACAAGTGCAGCAATCACAGCCTGATAAGGGCATGGGAGCCAGGTCTCAGAACCCTCAACAGTGCAGATCTGGTTCACACTACAAAGTCAACCTCTAGATAAGAAGTGCTGCTTTCCCAGATGGAGAAGAGTCTAAAATTTGGGATGGAGGAAAAGTGTCAGTTGTCCTAACTAACGGTAGCAGTGGTCTGCAACCAACAACAGCAGTGAAATATTTAATTAAATCTGCTATCCTGTCTCTTCCAAGCATTTCCAGCAATCTGACCAATAACAATTTTGGAAAATATGCCACTAGATGGATTATGAAGATGAAGAATAAGTTCAGTTAAGCAGATCTTAGTGGATGCATTCAGCTATTAATCTTGATTTTCTTTACTGTCAGTTGTACCTACGTACCAGGTGCTAATAGTGATACCTTCTAATGATTCTCTTTCTTTTGCTGCACACTTCTCTCAGCATTGTTCTAGGTTAAAAGGGCCAGCTCTCTTGAGTTTATGCTATCACATCTCCAAAGAGGCAACAGGTAGACTCTGACAAACTGTTATGAAGTTACAAAATGTTAGTTTCCTTGGATTAAAAAGTGGGATTAGGCCATGCATGGTGGCTCACGCCTGTAATCCCAGCACTTTGGAAGGTCAAAGTGGGTGGGTTACCTGAAGTCAGGAGTTCAAGACCAGCCTGGCCAACATGGTGAAACCCTGTCTTCCCCCTCTCTCTGGCAAAAAAAAAAAAAAAAAATACAAACATTAGCTGGGCATGGTGGTAGGTGCCTGTAGTCCCACCTATTCAGGAGGGTGAGGCAGGAGAATTGCTTGAACCCGGGAAACAGAGGTGGCAGTGAGCCAAGATTGCACCACTACACTTTAGCCTGGGCAATGGAGTGAAACTCCATCTCAAAAAAAAAAAAAAAAAAAGAAAGAAAGTGAGGTCAACTCAGAGATATAAATTCCAGAGTGCTCCAAGGTATCAGACACTTGCTAGAAGGCCACCCTTGCTTAGCCTTTTTCTAAGATTCTATCTTGCTTCTCTCATTTATTTTTATGGCAAGCATTCATTCAAATAAATAAAAACAAAACAAAAACAGAAGTAAAACTCCTTTTATAACAGTTTCTAAAAAACTCAGATTGAGATATACTTTTCTCTAAAACTTGCTATAGGATGCACATTTCAAATACAAAGACATAAACAAAGAGGTACAGAAATCAGAGAAATGATCCAAAGGGAGAGATGAAAATGCTAGTTTTTCTGTACTCGAAGTATGTGGAGAATCAATGGAGATTTTGGAAAAAGTGGCAAAGATAATAAAGGTGACACTGAAACAGATTCAAAGTCTCTGTCATAGTAGTTTGATTTACTATTACAAAATACCATGCATTGAAGAGTTTATAAAAAACAGAAATGTATTTCTCATAGAAATGGAAGCTGAAA
This sequence comes from Piliocolobus tephrosceles, assembly GCF_002776525.5. Taxonomy (NCBI): domain Eukaryota; kingdom Metazoa; phylum Chordata; class Mammalia; order Primates; family Cercopithecidae; genus Piliocolobus; species Piliocolobus tephrosceles. Next base: position 124,529,073 of record NC_045436.1, read on the forward strand.
GTCTGAGATTAGAGGGCCAGCGTGGTCAAATTCTGGTGAGGGCTTTCTTCTGTGTTGCAGACTGTTCTCTTCTCATTTTATCCTCACTAGGTGGAAAGGGAACAAGCTAGCCCCCTGGGGTCCCTTTTATGAGAGCACTAATCCCATTCATGAGGGTTCCATCTTGATTTCAACATATGAATTTCAGGGGAATACCAACTTTCAGACCATTGCAGAGTTCAAATTAGACCTTCATAGTTTATCTTTTCATATTTAAAATTTCATCATTAAGGGTTGAAACGGACAATTCTTGATGCATTTGGATGTACCAATAAAAAGTAGCAGTAAATCCCAAATTGAAAGTGTACTAAATATGCATAAAGGTAATCACGTTTTTGAAAAATGTGGTTAATGATTAACTTCAGGAAAAATCAAAAGTCATGTAGGTATGAAAAATTATATATAATACGTAATAGCATAGAAAAATTTAACAGTCAAACCTTTGTGTTATAAACTGTTTACCTTTAAATTCGTTTAGTGAAAAACTCAATTTTTAATCTGGAAATGTAATCATTTTATATTTTAAAAATATTTCACACATTTTTAATGGAATTCTATGTAGATGATTATAATTCCTCTCTTTGAAAATAATCTTCACTGGTTCTGGGTTCTAGTGATAAAAGTAAATTTTTACTGATAAAGTAATACTGATAAAAGTAATCTTTTTCAGTTCTTAAGTAAAATAGTACCTAGGTTTATATCTTTTTCATTATCTTAGAATTTGATGTGCTTTATGTATCTAACAGTATGTTTCTTAACTCTTTTATTATATAAAAAAACATTGTGATAATACTATTATCTCCTGGAAATTTTTCTGTGTTAATGTCGGTCCTTCTCCAAGTATCTTCCATGTATCTGTACTCTTTCTTCAAAATTTTCATCTCTGTTTCTCTGCATTGCATTTTGTTTAATTTCTTCAGGTCTGTTTTCTTCTGCACTACTTTTCTCCTTCAACAGTGGTAAATTGGCTGCTTAAACCCACCAATTTTAATTTTAAATATTATCATTATTTGCAAATTATCATCTGAACTTGAGAGTTTTGGGACTTTGTTATCATTTTTAAACACGTCTGGTCATTTTAAATGGTTTTATGATAACTAAAATTTTAATTTATTTTAAATACCAACTATAGTGATATAATAGTCTATAATGTAAGATTTTTGTTTTTGAAGTCTTAATTCTGATATTATTTTGTACAATATTTTGTCTACTGTTAAGAAAATTTGTATGATGCTTTGTGATTCTTAACAATTTTTTCATTAGAAATAGTCATTAAATTCTCAATTTAGAATATTTTAATCTTGCAGAGATTGGCTTGTGTCTTTGCCATATGTCTAAAACAGTTAAAATAGAGTAGACACTTCAAAAGAAGACATACACACAGACAACAAGCATGTGAAAAAATGCTTAACACCAATAATAATTAGAGAAATGCAAATAAAAACCACAATGAGATACTCTCTAACAAGGATCAGAATAGGTATTATTAAAAAGCCAAAAAAATAACAAATACTGGTGAGGTTGCAGAGCAAAGGCAACACATACACTTCCAGTCGGGATGTAAATTATGTCAGCCACTGTGGACGGCAGTTTAGAGAATCCTAGAAAACCTTTAAATGAATTATCATTCAACCTAGCAGCCCCATTATTGGGTATATACCCTAAAGAAAATAAATCATTATGCTATAAAGACACATGCATGTGTATGTTAATCACAGCAATATTCAGACTAGCAAAGACATGGAATCAACCTAAGTGTTCATCAGCAGTAGACTGGATAAAAAAAAAATGAGGTACGTATACATCATAGAATACTAGACAGTCATAAAAAAAAAAGATCCTGTCCATCACAGCAACATGGATAAAACTGGAGGACATTATCCTAAGCAAACTCACACAGTAGCAGAAAACCAAATGTCACATGCTTTCACTTATAAGTGAGAGCTAAATATTGAGTACACACGAACACAAAGAAAGGAACAACAGACGCGAGGGCCTACTCAATGGGGGAGGGGAGTGGAAGGATGAGGATCTAAAATCTACCTATCAGATATTATGATAATTATCTGGATGATGAAATGTTCTGTACACCCAGCCCTAAAACATACAAATTACCTGTCTAACATACAAATTACCTAACAAACCTGCACATATACCACTAAGCTTAAAATAAAAACTAACAAAACAAAAACAAAATAGAGCAGTATAATTTACGTGTGTGTGTGTGTGTGTGTTGTGTGTGTGTGTGTGTTTGCAGAGAATGTGAGTATGAACTCAGGTCCCAAATCCAAGTGAAACCCAGCTGATGGCTACAAAGTCATAGGGACACGCTTTTCTCCATTTATTCAGATCAAATTTGATCCAAACAAATATTCTTATTTTCTACTCTGTTGGGCAGTATTTTTTATTATAGTTTTGTTATTCAGTTTATTCAATTTCTCTTAGCATGATGCCCAATCTGTGAGTGTCATGTGGAATATGGTATCTCAACCAATTTACCATTTGGCAAAAGTTTTGCTTATGGATTCCTGTGTGTTATTTGAATAAAGCTTTAATATATACTAAAACCAACATTCTCCCTATGTATTTGCACTTGCTTCTTTCTTGCTCTCTGAAGATTTATTTTAATTCTTGCAAAATTAGCTTGAATTTATTCATTATTAAAATATAGATTCAACAAGAATTTTAATGGGTTTCGTAACAAAAGAATTTCAACTTATTTATTAAAATATCAGAAAATTTGACTATCAATGTAAATTTTGTTAAAGTTTTATAAGAGAGATAATTTATATTATTAATTATGTTTTAATATTTTCTTTCCATTCTGTCATATAGTTCCCTTTTAACTGACGTTCTTCACTCTGAATTCCATCTTGGCAGTTTCTATTTATCTTCAGACTGACCTTTCCACAGACTTTTCAAAGTCATCATTTTCTTATGCAGGAAAATCTCTTTCTCAACTTCTTTCTCACGTTTGTATGACTTCTTCAAATTCATGCTCTGTTTCTCACTTTCAAAGATAATGAGGAATCAGATATGGGAAAAACTAAAGAAAGCAAATATATCCAGCCATGACAAAAACAAACAAAAATGTTGAAAATAAATTTAAAAGTTTTAAATATTGAATTACATAGAATAAATTCATAGCTATAAATCTCTAAAATTTGCAGTATTGATACTTTGTCCTAATCTCTAAAGTCAACTTGTGATATTTTAAAAGCCACTTTAAATATTAATAAGAGTGACACTAAATAAAAAATTACCTAAAATATTGTTTTGGCAATATTTAGATTTATCTTTTATTTACATTTTTTTTTTTTTTTTTTTTTGGTCAGGGAGTAGTAATTGTAATTTTCTATGTAGCATTTGACATATTTTGTGTTTTTTAGTTTTTTTTCTTAATTGTTTTTTTCACTGGTACATGCCAAACACCTCATCCTTCTTTTATTTCTTTTATTTTATTTTTTATTTTTTGAGATGGAGTCACCCAGGTTGGAGTGCAGTAGCACAATCTTGGCTCACTGCAGCCTCTCCCTCCTGGTTTCAAGCAATTCTTCTGCCTCACCCAGCTGAGTAGCTGGGACCACAGGCATGCACCGCCACGCCCAGCTATTTTTTGTATTTTTGGTAGAGATGGAGTTTCATCATGTTGACCAGACTGGTCTCAAACTCCTGACCTCGTAATCCGCCCGCCTTGGTCTCCCAAAGTCCTGGGATTACAGGTATGAGCCACTGCCCAGTCCCTTCTTTTATTTCTAAAGGTTCAATCTCAATCCTCCCTTGGACTTTTTTTTTTTTTTTTTTTCTATTAACTGCTTTTCATTTGAATGCTTTACTATCAGCTAGTATATGCCTGATATCTATCAATAAACTAAGCTTCAATCTACTATGGTTTCATTTGTTATGAGTTGTCAGACCACCTATTATAAGTTGTGTTTTCATTATTGCCACTCTTTTTCATGCCTCTCTATTCTGTTCACATCACTTACCAGAATGGAATAGTGCCTGTCATATAGTAGATGCTAAGTAAATATGTGTAATAAAATAAAGATACAGAGCAGTATCTTCCAAGCTTTTATGACACTTTTGAAAGAGAGCTATTGATTTTTGTAAAATCTCTTCCCCCAAAATACTTTTAAAACTATCACCTGAGTAGTTTTGTGGGTAGCGTATGACACTGATAGATTTTTAAAACCAGGGAGAATAGCATTCTCCAGTGACTATCTAACTGTGGATAATAAATCTTTACATACAATTCATTTCTATTGTCAAAACCTGGAAGATTAACTGCAGTTAAGAAGTAGAGAGAATAAAAGTAATCAAATGAGGAAGAGCTACTACTTGTTTTATAGGCTTTTGGATTTTACAGAGGATATAAAAAATTGAGTAAGGTACAATCTAACAACAGAGTTAAAAGTCAGAAGCATCATTGATTGATTTCTGAAGACTATGCACATCAGTTCAAAGAACCAGACTAAGTTAAAGTTGTCTTTCTACAGCTCATAAAGTTACCTAAATATTGTGAATTAGAATTCATTGACATAGTTGCACAAATATTTTTAGAAGAACATTCTTTTTTTTTTTTTTTTCAGACTTCATCATTTCTTAGTAACTAATACTGTAAATACAAGCAATCTGGTATTTTGTGTTATCTATACATTTGCGTTATCTATACAGAAACAGCAAAAAGGCTTCATTTTCTCATTTCTTACGTAACATGTAACGAGTAAATATAACCACTGATTTCAATATTTATTTTTGAACTATAGTTAAATAAAAATGTGTCTGTATCTCATTCATTAGGATTAAATTTCCTCCCACAAGGTATTTGAAAATCTGTCGCTTTTGCGAGATTATTTTACATATATATTTACAAAATCAGAATTTAAAGGTAAAAATCAAATTTCTTTTGTTTATTTAATTCTTATGAATCCCAAGTCATGAGTCATGCCATTTACTCTTTTTCAATAACTAAAAAATGTGAAATGTGAAAGTTTTAATTCAATACTTTAATACAGGAAATGTGGGCCATTTTGTATAAATTACTTGTTTTTCAAATGCAGTTTTCTGTTTTTGTATTACTTCTGCAGAAAACAAAACCCAAGCCAGTACAGAGACACATCTAGAACACTGTTGTATAGTTAATAAGGTCACCACAAATGGTAAAACTCCCACTATAAGTCTGGCATTTTTATTTTCCTCTCTTTTACCTTCTGTCTTCCTTTATTTCACCATTTCTTGTCAGTTGGACTAGATACCGAAGTAAAAACTGCCTCAGGTAGAAATAAATGTTTACAAATTGGTTCCTGTGTTTTAGTGGCATGTATACAAATCATGGCGAAGACAAGAAAAATGTCATAAAAATTATATTTTAAATCATGCAGATAAAGAAAATAACAGTGTCTACATTATTGTTAGAAAACCTTTTAGTGAAAAGAGTATGAGCGATATTCTTGCTTCTGGAAGGCTATCCGTAAGAATTCCTGGGAAAAAGGTATAAATGTTAGAAAAGAGTGGCTTTGGCTGGGTAGAGTGGCGCCTGTAATCCCAGCACTCTGGGAGGCTGTGGCGGATGGATTACTGGGGATCAGGAGTTCAAGCCCAGACTGCCCAACATGGTGAAATCCCCTTCTCTACTAAAGATACAAAAATTAGTTGGGCGTGGCGTGAGCCTGGGAGGAGACTGAGGCAGGAGAATCGCTTGGACCTGGGAGGCAGAAGTGTCAGTGAGCCGAGATTGCCCCATTGCACTCCAGCCCAGGCAAAAAGAGTGAAACTTTGTCTCAAGAAAAAAAAAAAAGAGTGGCTTTTCACAGAAGAAAACTTGTCCCCCAGGAGACATTTGGCTATGTCTATAGACATGTTTGGTTGTCACAGCTGAGGTAGGTGTTCTTAGAATTTAGTATATAGAAGCCAAGAGTTAAGCATCGTGCAATGCATAGGGTAGCCTCTTGCAACAATTTTCCAGCTTCAATGGTAAATAGTATCAAGATTGAGAAAATGTATTCTAGAAAATGTAAATAAAACTATATTCCACAAATGTTATCATTTCTTCATGAATTTCACCACTATGGGAGCATTCTTATTGTTGCAATTTGGGAATTTGAAGAAAAGTAAATAGGTATAATGTTAATGTGTAATTTAGAACTCAATAAAAAAAAAACTAACTAAAATTATAATATCTTGTTTGCAGTATTTAATAGTTGTGCTAATCTTTTTTTAACATTCACAGTGTAATTGTTTTCACTATTCTTACAACATGAATTCAGTTTACACCTAGATCATATAGTATATATATTAAAATTGTGAACAGTTCCTTGCTTATCTCATCAGGATGCCTGTGATTCTCTACTGGAACTCCTTTGTATTTTCTTCTCCATGGTTCCTGCCTTTGATCTGTGAGAGAGCCTTGCTTGCTCATTATCCTCAATACCTGAGTGTGAAGTTGTTGTTTGAGTGTAAGCTTCCTTATTGACCAGTTTCCTTAGACTACTTTCTGCTGATACATGGTGGATAACAAGTGTTGCTTTAGGGACTGGGAAAAAGGCTTTCACAGAATGGGTTTTTTGTTTGTTTGTTTGTTTGTTTTCTTTGATAATAGCATTGTCTCAATAAAACAGTAAGTTTGAAGTCTGTTTTCCTAATACACTTGCAAGTGGAACTAATCATACCCACAGATCCCTTCTTGAGTATATCTGTCTTCTGACTCTTGTTTATTTACTGCTGTGTCTGATCCATCCATGTATTCTTCATTTAAATTGTGGCAACCTTAAGGCTATAAAAATTGTAAGATTGGATGTTAATCTGAAATCAAAATTTTGCTATTGGGCTGGACCCCACTGTCTAACCAAGACTATTTAATAGAAAGTTATTTAAGGAGATTCTTACTAAGAACATTTTATTGTCTTAATTTGGAAACTAATTTCATTGACTACCTCACTCTGTTAATTTAGATTGCAGACCTAGCAAAAATGTTTGCTGTTGGGAGAACTCTCTATTCTTCTTTTTCTTCTTTCTTTTCTTTTTTTTTTTTTTTTTTTGAGATGGAGTCTTGCCCTGTCGCCCAGGCTGTAGTGCAGTGGCGCGATCTCGGCTCACTGCAAGCTCCGCCTTCCAGGTTCACGCCATTCTCCTGCCTCAGCCTCCCGAGTAGCTGGGACTACAGGTGCCCGCCACTATGCCCGCCACTATGCCCCACTAATGGTTTTTGTAGTAGAGATGGGGTTTCACCATGTAGGCCAGGACAGTCTCGATCTCCAGACCTCATGATCCGCTTGCCTTGGCCTCCCAAAGTTCTGGGATTACAGGTGTGAGCCATCGTGCCTGGCCGGAGAACTCTACTTTTCAATTATTTCTTGTGTGCTTGTTTCTCTTCACTAGTCAATCTATTTCAGTAGGTACTTGCTAAAAATGAAAACATCAGAACATACATATGTGCATCAATAATTTGAATCTTTCTACCATTCGCTCCGGAATTATAGACTTGATAGATATATGATATGTCTTTCAAGTTGTCAGATGATTTGCTATAGAATAACAGGAGAGCAGCCTGGATTTATTTATTTATATATTTTTTTGCTTGCTATAGCTTGAATACAAAATCATGCCACTTTGTTTAGTTTTCTTTGTGACAGCACTCTACTTCTAAGTATAAATTAATATATTTTAAAGTTATATGCCACATTTATTTAATAATGAGATTCCCAAATCAAGTGGCTCAAACAAAACTGTAGCTTATTTATCTATTTCCTAGCAGTCCAGTAATAGCACAAGGTCAAAGACAGAGAGCTTGCTCTACTCTGCAAAGTCAGACGGGTTTAGGTGCCCTTCTTTGTAGACTCCATCTTATTACTTGGTCATCTCTAGACTTTGCCTGTCATCCACACTGTTACACCTGCCCAAATCACATCCTCTGTCACATGACAAGGTGCAAAGTTAGAAAATGGAAGTCAAGCAATTATTTAAACAGAAAGCAAAAATTCACAGTTTGAATATATCCCTTCTATACATATCTGATTGTAAAAAACTACACATAGATGTAGTTAACTGTGGGGGATGTGAAAAAGGATTCAAAAAAGGCCATACCACTAGCTAAATCTTGAAGGTGGTATTGTATAGAGAAAGGTAGAGGAATTGAATAATGATAGATAAGCAGCAATCTCTGCTAAAATATATTTCTACAGAACTTTAAAGGGGAGAGAAGGCCATTGAGAGGTTTGATGTATAATCACTGGTTTATAGTCAGGTTCATTATGTATAGTGATGTAACAAAAGCAAGTTGCCAACTGATGCTAATGTGATTATATTTTAGTAAAATGAACAAACAAAATAATTTTATTCCATGGAAAGGTAAATATCAGATTCAATAATATTGGCAAAGGAGACATGCAGTGAAATAAGGAGGTGAAGGATGGAAAGACATGATTCGTTTGGCTTTTATACGTTTTTTACTACAATGTTTCACGTGATGGAATAATACTTTGTAACATTTTTAATGTCAAAAATAACAAACCAAAAAGGTTCCTAGAGCATCTTACTAGAAACTATTTTGAATTTGAAAAAATTTATCATTAGACTTCATTATTCCAATGATTGACTATGCTTTTCTTCTTTCACCAAATAATTTATCAGTACCTGTAATATTCAAGGAGGCTATAGAAAAGGATGAAGATGCAACCATAATTAATTTAGAAATTATTCTGGACTTTATGAAACCTACAATTCAGTGGTATATACAGAGAAATAACGAATAATTTAAATGTAGGGCGATCCATTCTCTGGTAAGTCAAGTATTGGAGCATAAGCTATGAGAGCTCTTGAAAGAGTAACCTAACTGAAATTTGAGGGACAGAAGATGTACACCAGTGATGTAGCACTGAGGTGAAAGCCAAAAGATCTATAAGAATTATCTAAGGGGGGTTGAGCAAGGTGGCTCACACCTGTAATCACAACACTTTGGGAGGCTGAGGCGGGCAGATCAGCTAAGATCAGGAGTTCAAGATCAACCCGGCCAACATGGTGAAACCCTGTCTCTACTAGAAATATAAAAATTATCCTTGCACGGTGGTGAATGCCTGTAATCCCCCCTACTTGGGAGGCTGAGGCAGGAGAATCCCTTGAACCTGGGAGGTAGAGGTTGCAGTGAGCCGAGATTACGCCACTGCACTACAGCCTGGGCGACAAGCATTAGACTTCATCTCAAAAAAAAAAAAAAAAAAAAAATTATCCAAATAGCAGGATGAAACATACCACTGAGACCAGGTTTAAAAAAAGAAATCTAATAATGGAAGAGTTTTCTATAAGAAGATATATTATTTTTTAATTTGGTTACAAAGGCAATTTTAAAAGTTTACAAAACTGTTCTGGAGAGATGGCTTTCCAAATGTGCATTGCTGCCTTGTTCTCTTAAATTCCCTTGAAAAAAGACATACATAGCTATGGAGGCTATGTAGTGTAGAGGAAGACCCAGAGAATATGCACATGGTATTTTAAGTTCTTTGGAAATCTCCAGAAGAAAATAACTATAAATATGAACACTGATAGACAAGCAGGAAATATAACATTTGTCAATTTCTTGAGGACGAGAGCATTTGAAGGTGGATTTCAAGGCCTGAGATGACCAAGACTGTAAATTGAAGTGTGTAACCTGAAAGTGTCTTCTTCTTCCCACCTGTTATTTGAAATCTTTGGAATACTTAAAAGTCTCTTATTCCACTATAATAGGGACTATACTAGTGGACTATAACATGTTTTTCATTGTTTGCAAAAGAGGGACAGCTTCTCTTCTACTTATACTCCAAGAGTTTGGAGACCTGAGAGGCCTCTAGAGCTAAGAGCTTTAGCAAATGGGCTGAAATGTGTCCCTTTTTCCCCTCTTTTCCATTTCTTAATTGATTAACCAACTGGAAAAGTCCAGTCTTTTCAACCACAGCAGATTGTCTACACAGAGAGACTGCTGCTGTGCTACTACATAGATGCCACGGGAAGATACAATTACGGAGAGGCAAAATAAATTACAGACTGTTTCAGGACACTCAATAGTGATAAAAAAGAAAATAAATATTTCATTGTTTAAACAGGACAGCTAGCACCTTGAGACATAATGAAAATAGCGATCTTCTTGAAATATAGTTTTTTTAATGACAAATGATAGTGTGATCTGTAGAGAAGATTCAATTGTAAAAAGCCCTCCCATGTCCATATTTTTTAAATAAGCAATTTAAAATAATACTAGAAATATGTAAAAAAAAAAAAAACCACACTGATAACCAAATGATTATATATGATAATTTATCATAGTAAAGATCATCAGAAAACTCTGAAAACACCGCACTAAATGATAAAGTGTTTACACTGAAGAAGAAAGAATGCTGACTACCTCAAATCTCTTTAATATTAGTTTAGAGGCTTTAGCTATTGTGATAAAAAGTTAAAGTAAAATGATATAAAAATCAGTATAATTAAATGTGCTATCCATGAAACTCAATAGATACTATAAAATGTCATGTTATAAATAATAATTATATACACACATCTGTGTATTGTACCACCTACGCTCTTCTAAAACACTGAAAAGAATTTAAAACAAAACTAATGATAAAAAGCCAACATTGGAAAACAGAAATGTAGAGGGGAAATTAGCAGATAAATTATTTCAACACATTTGGAAGTACAAAGCTAATTGTAGAGTTATAACCATTGTCACAAAGTAGTCTCAAAAAGACCAAGTTGCATATCAATAGTAAGAGATAGATGATGCAAGTTTTAAGAGGTGATATTTTAGAAAATATTAGGGATCCCTGGCAGAGCAGGTCATAATAACAGGCAGGGGAGAAAATGAAAAAAAAAAAAAAAAGACTTAAAATTTATATTGTAAAAAAATGCATTTGTGTCATATGTGTAGAAGATCATTTTTCCAAAAACAGAACACAATGAAGAAAAAAATAGCTTAAAATGCTCAGTAAGAATCAAAGCTTATTCTCTGGAAAAATTAAATTTGAGACTGTTGAGAAAATCACTTTTCCTCCATAAAAGGAAACAAAATAAAACAATAATTTGCCATTCCCCAGGCAGGAGATATAAATTTTTCTAGAGAAATTGAAGTACTGCCAAATTTTCTATTTAGAGGGTTGCCTAATGGCTACCTTAAATAATGTTTTTTTCAATGACAATGACTGAATTCTAGATGTTTTTTTAAAGTACTTTGTGTATTCTTAAAAATAAATCTTTACCTGCATTTCTAACGTATGCAGGAAGCCTTGTCTTAAATGTAAGGGAACTACCGCTATGATTTGAATGTTTGTCCCCTCCTAAACTCACGTTGAAATTTAATTATCATCATAACCGTATTAACAGCTGAATCTTTTATAAGGTGACTAAGTCATGAGAGTTCTTCCCTTGTGGCTGAATCAATATCATTACCGTGAGAGCTGGCTAGTTACTCCAGAAGTGGGTTTCTGAGAAAAAGGTAAGTTTGACCCCTGTTGTGTCTCTGTCTTGTGTACTCACTTCTGCCTTCTACTCTTCTGCCATTGGATGACTCTCATCAGATGCAGGTGCCACGCTCCTGTTAAATAAATTTCTGCTTATTATAAACTACCTAGTCTCACTTGTTCTGTCAAGGAAGCACAAAACAAACTAGGATAGAAAATGGGTACTGATAATGGGGTTGTTGCCATAACAAACACTTGGAAATGTGGTATTCTCTTATTGCAGCAGAAAAATGGAGCAAGACAACCACAAAATGTCAAAACAGACTAAAAAGATTAATGCAAAAACAGGAAAACATTGGAAAATATTATTACAGGGAAGTTTGGCTAAATATTATGCAAAAAATAATGTATATGCTTTGACTTTCAGAAGTACAATCTGAATTGTACTTCTGAAAGTACAATTTTACTTTATTATATTTTAATTTAATAAAGTAGGATTATTTTTATTATATTTTATTATATTTTAATTTAATAAAGTAGGATTATATTTTAATGTACTTTCTAAAGTATTGAGAACTATCCAGCTTTAGCTGGCATCACTCTCGTACTTGAACTTTTTTATCTGCCCTAAAGCTATTTCCAAAGCGGCTGGAGTCAAACCAGCTACAAAATAAAAATGTCATAACAACACAGATTGTATTAATACTATTTAAAATTCCAAGTGATGGAGTAGGATAATATAAGCACCATGTTTTACATGTGTCATACAAAAGACAGAACAGTATACCATTTTAACAAAATTCAGTTGCTTCAATTCTAAATCACTAAAAAATAAACTTTTAGTGAATTTTCTTTGCTTAAATTACCAGAACAGGTCAATTAAAATTCTGGTTAAGTTTTTCAGAGTCTAATACATGAATCAATAGTCATGCAAAATGAGATATACGATGAGATGTAATATTACGGATTGTAAATGAAAACCATCCTTTAAACCAAAACAGAAACAAAATTTAATGAACACTCGGTTGACATGCTTTAGTGAACAGATATGTGTTCACTTATTTTAGTCATTTATTTTCAGATTAAATTGCAGAAAGAGCCAATTTAATTTATACTAGATAATTTAATGTTAAATAAGGCATTAATATTAAATAATTTTTGAAGATTTTGAATTGGTAAGATTGTTCTGTGTCAAGCTTTTTTCCAAGAATAATTTTCTAAGTTACTTAATTTCAAAATAAATGTGTAACAGCCTTGGCTTTTTATCCTGCATTGCAGGAGATTATGCATATTTGAGAATTGTATGCTCAAAATGAAATTATTTAATGTAACAGGTTACAGAAGTAAAATAAAAGATCACATGATTTAAACAGAATTCAAAGTATGAATTATTAGCAAAAATGTTTAAAACTCTAAAAGTTCATTTAGACTTGTTTATTCCTTTATACTTGGCAAGGAAGTAAAGTAGTATGCTATATTTAATTTCCAAATAGTAATAGGCTTTTTAGCTCATTAATTTTTTAAAATATAATTTTATATTTACTACAAAATGACCACCTATGAAGAACAAAGCAAAACTAAATATAGATGCTCCTCAAATTATGACGGGGTCACATTCTCATAAACCTATCCAAGTTGAATATATAATAAGTCAAGACTCCTTTTTAAGCATACAACATTTTAAAATGTGATCGTTTTATCTATACATAACCCCATTGTAAGTTGATGAGTGTATTGAATGTATATTGCTTTTGCATCATCATAAAATAAAATAACTGTTAAGTGAAACCATCATAAATCAGAGATTATCTGTATGTGGCAGCTATACTCAAAGGAAGAAGAGAAGATGTGAAGATATTCTACAAAGATAATCAAATTAGTGTTTCAAGAAAAAAACCTGCTTAAAACATTGTTTGGTAGTATTTTTATGTAGTTATACTATTCTGCAATAATTACTTGGAAAGGGATAAAATGTACTTTTAAAAAACTTTCTGTATTTTAAATCCAGAGAATTGAGACAAAAAATATTAGCCACCTAGCTGCTTCTTTTTGTCTTAGGCAATCAGTAACACAGCCTGCCATCATCTTTCAGTATTCTTTGCTTCCAAACATGTTGGTCCTTTAATTAAAATGCCCTTTTTCCTTTATCCATACTGACCTTTTACATATTCTCCAATAGCTATTCAGGTATCTCTCACCTCCTCTGTTAAATACTCCAGGCTTCTCCTGAGATGTAGAGATGCCATCAGATATTTATAACCACAATCTCCTCCTAGATCTTCAGATTCTTGGTGGCAGAAAATAAGTTTTATTTAATCTTTTTAAAAGCCAGAAGCCCCCAGTGCTTAGCAGAAGAAATGGCACATAAATATTCATTTTTCCTTTTTAAATGTAATCATGCCTGCAATTCACATGTGAGAAAATAGCATATATCACTTTAAATTATTGCTTATTTCTTTATGAGCTATTTAAATCTTTATTACATGTCAGAGAGTGGTAAGTACTAATGGAGAGAAGAAATACATTTAGTTGAGTGAAGTGGAGAATGATGAGAGGGCATTTTCTAGAGTACGATCAATAGATACTTGACTGAGAGACACAACTGGTAAAATATTTGAACAGGTACTTGAGGGAAGTTAGGAGAAGAGCTAATCTGGCATCTTTGGAAAGAGCCTTCCAAGGAGAGGGAACAATAAATAAAAAGCCACAGGATACACAGGTACAAAAACTAGCCCATTCTAAGAAGGTCCAGGAGGCCATTGTCTGTGGAGCAGAGTCCAGGGATGGGTGAGGACATGAAGAAGAAAAGATGATTAGGTCAGAAATATAGTAGAGGATGCCATTATTGGTGGCCTTATTGGACATAATAGACTTTTATTATTGGACGTAATAGACTTTTATTTTTATTATAGTAAATATCAGAAGGATCTACAAGTTTTGAGGAGTAACAGGAATCTGATATGCATTCAAAGGAACAATATGATTACTTTGTGAAAAATATAAATATAAGGGCAGATATATTTATATCTGCTGTTGGAGGTGAGTTAGGAGAGAGTTGAATAATTTTGTTATGAGACAGTGGTGGCTTGGACTCGTGTGGGAGAGGAAGGGAGATTAGAAGTGACAAGACAACAAATGTATTTCAATGTTTAGGATCTATATTGATTTTCTATAGCTGCTGTACCACAGACTGGATGATGTAAACAAAAGAAATCATTCTCTCACAGTTCTGGACGCTAGAAGTCCAAAATCAAGATGTTGGTAAGGTTGGTTCCTTCTGAAGGCTTGAGAATAGGCTCTGTTCCAGGCCTCTCTCTTCGGGTTACAGATGACCATCTTCTTGTGTCTGTTCACATTGTCTTCATATGGTATTCACATGTCTGTTTTTAAACTTTCTCTTTTCATAAGAACTCCAATCATATTGGATTAAGGCCTAATCTAATGATCTCGTTTTAAGTGATTACCTCTATAAAGACCTTGTCTTTTAATAAAATCGCATTCCGAGGTTCTGGGAATTCTGATTTCAACATATGAATTTTGAGGATATTCAATTTATACCATAACATGGTACATGAGAAAAGGGAGAGTTTGACCTTTGCAAACAAAGAAATAGAGCAGCTGGTTATCTTGAATACTCTTCAACGTATCCATTCATTTAATAGTCAACAAATAATTAACTTTTTTTTTTTTTTGATGTTTGAACGCCAGTCTTAGGACAGTGAACAAGATACTCGAACACGTGAACCACATATATTCAACATTATAATGGAACATTCCTTACATATGCAGTTATTCACTCCTGAAAGACTTTCAATTCCCCTAGTACTTCAGTAAAAATACTTCCTAAATTCTTGAAGAGAACTAACAGGTAAGATCAGCATTTCTCTTCTTCGATGGTAACAACAGATTTTACTTGTAAGTTTTGGCAGGTAAGTTGCTTCTTTGAAATGTTGTTTCCTCTCTATGAAGTGGGGAAGATATATTGACCTCATAAGATCATAGAATTAAATAAAATATCAAATGCCAAAGATAGTCCAGGGCATAATCATTCAAAAAATGTGAAAATGTAGAAATCTTGATGCTGGACATCATCACAGTCGTCTGGTCTTAATACTGTGGACCAACTAAATGATCAGCATATTTCCAATTGATCTGAGATTGGGTTATGTCTGTATTCATGAAGAAAATATTTAATAGAGAAAATCAGATGGTCACCTCTCATCTTGGAGGTACTCATAGCTGATAAAAAGGGTCCAAGAAAAAAATAATTTTTGTATCCTTAAAGCCTGACACAAAGACAGAACACACTTGTATTATTACATACAAAATTACTTGTAGGAGAAGTGTTGGTGTCTCATCCATGTCCGTATCCCTTCCCTGTGCCTCGCTGAGGACTAATGCAAAGCAACTACTCAAAATTATTTGCAAATTAAGCATTCAGAACATTGACCGTACAGTAAAATACGAAAAGCAGAATCTAATTGAATAGCATATTTGTTTTTCACTAGCAAAGAATCTTATGGAAATTAAGAGACAGGAGAAAAGACTGTGCTAGAATCAGAATAGGAGGCTTGTGAGATGCATGGGGTGCTGAGATATTCCCTTATTCATGGAGCAAACACTGAGTAATGCATGACACTGCACCCAACTCGGAATGTAAAGGTAAGTAATATCGGATTCTTAATTGTTTCACATATTCTGGTCGCAGAGACAGTATACAGTAATAATAAATAGCACTTATGACCCCTCAATATGTGACAGGCATTGTTCTAAGTTATTGGCATGGATTAATTATTTTAATCCTCACAATAATGCTATGAGAAATGGAGGCACTAAGAACTTAGGAAGTGTTACTAGCTATGTCACATAGCTAGTAAATGGTGGAGCTGAGATTTGAACCCCAAGCAGTCAAGCTCTGAAGACTGTACCTTAAACCATCATGCCTTTTTGTAAAGCTAGTTCTCATGTAGTTTAGTAAGTAAAATGATAGATTCATAAATAAACAAATATATTTAATAAAAAGGATAGAAGTGATGATAATGCCTTATACCAGGTAGGACAGCAATTATAAAAAAAAAAAAAAAGTTAACAAACAATAAGGAGAACGTGGAGAAAAGAAAACATTTGTACACCATCTACAAAAATGAAAATTGGTATAGCCATTATGGAAAATAGTCTGCAGATTCCTCAACAAAGTAAAAATTGAATTACCATATGATCCAGCAATCTCACCACTGTATATATAACCAAATTTAATGTCACAAAGTATGTCACTGAGTAGTGATATGTGGCTATCAAAGAAACTGAATCAGTAAATATTTAAGTAAAATATGTCTCTGAATATGAACATTTTAATGAATACATTGACAGTTTATTTTCCTATTAACATATGCACAAGATTAATAATTATATATATATATATATATATCCTATTTTCCTGAAGTATAAAATATAATGTTTAAGTGATGGCAAAGTTATACATTATAGTTAACTGTAAGCTCGTTTTGTCACTCTTAGTAATATATTAAGTAATGGTATGTCTTATATTTAATGATGTCTTAAATTTAATAAAACTAGGTAATGTAATATTTCAGATAATAATAATAATGTGCTATGAACAAAAGTAAAATTAGGCAAAGCAGGTTTTAGAAAAGCAGAAGATGAGGATTACTATTTTATACAAGTCATGTAAAAACACCTCTGCTAGTATGTTCTTTGAGCTGTGGATTATTTTAGGTAGATAGATCAACAACATTTGGGGCAGGAATGTGAATGGCCAAGTGATGCAAGAAATAAACCTTTACAGAGAGTAATTACAGGGGAATGTTGTAACAGATGAAGTCTAAGAATTAGTGGGTATACAAATATATATACATACATATATACATATACACATACATACACATATATGTAACGCCTCTTTTCTAAAGTATCAAATAGAATGTTTAAGTGATGACATACTGTATACACAAGTTAGAATTGAAAGACTTTGCTGATAAATGAATGCAGAACATATAAGAAATAGAGGAAATCAGTATGAACCTAAGGTTCTGGCAAGAAATTAGACTAAGATTTTGCCCTAAAAATCAGACCAAGATAAGTTGCAGAAATTAAGATGACTTCATGAAGGACATAGTCGGAGGTGGGATATCAAGAGTACAGTTTTTCCTTTATTTAATTATAAGCACTTTCTTGAGGAGAAATCGATTTCTCAAAATGTATCATTATATATATATATACTTATGTATATATATGTATAATTATATATATATATATATATATATATAATTTGTGGACTAGACACTCAAGATTCAAATCATTAATTGTAATAAACACAAAGACATAGAAAAACACACATACATGGCACAGAACTTCAGGACAAATATTAGATGCCATGATCTACATTTGGATGAACATACAATTGTCAAGTTATTAACTTAGGTGACAGTGTCTCATTCAAGCTCTTTAAAATCACTGCTTCTCTGAATCTCACAGTTTTCTGGAATGCTAACTGCACCAGATGGTCTTACAACTTGGCTGCACAGTGAGATAATATGTTCAAAAGACAGGTTGGCATAATATGTGAGAACAGAATGCAAGACAAAGCGAAATGCTGGCCTCTTACACACAATCAAGTTCTCTGGGGGAAAGAAATACACAGAATGATAAGCTTTCATCTCTGCTTATGGCATATTTTTCTTTCCAGTTACTCAGTGTGGGTAAAATCAGCCAATTTTCTAAACGCAAATGAGTCACTTAATTTCCCTTTTCACGTGACAGAAAGCTATTTACCAAGATATCTTGCACTGGGATTCCATTTTAAAGACTGATTGATATGTGACTGTACTGGTAGAGCTTAGAACTAACCTTATATGTGAAAATTTCCCTTCAGTATGCTAAAAAATGAAGTCAAAAAGTACTAGGACATTTCATTAGAGTATATATATTTATATATGTGTGTGTGTGTGTGTGTGTGTGTGTGTGTGTGTGTGTGTGTGTCTCAGCAAATTCTTTTATATAAATTTTAGGACAGGAATTTTAACAACTGTTAAATTATGCAAGTAATTATATTTGAAAATATAGGTGTGGCATTACCACTAATTATAAGTTACTTAGATGGCTTTTTTTCTCCTAGAATTTTTTCGTTTTGCCCCTAGAGACTATTATCAGAACACCCAGAGGTTAATAAAGCCAGTATCTGACACGGTACCTGTGGCAAATAAGGCTTAAATTTCTGAAGCTGATCTTATTGAGTAGATTCAATATAGCACTCAAATTACTGAATGTCCGTTAGCTTTTTGCGCTAAAAATTAATAATATTTTTAGACAACATCTTATTTAATATTAAATACACATATGTGTTAAATATTAGAATAATAATATAAAATTTTAAGTAGAGATTTTTAAGCAATTCAATGGCTTTTATTGTATATATTTGAGATATACAACATGTTTTGATATGAATGTAATAGTTAAGTGATTACAATCCACAAAATTAAGTTATCCATCACCTCACCTACTTACCTTTAAAAAAATTATGGTAAGATCACCTATAATCTCTACTTCAGCAAAATTTCAGAATATAATATAATATTATTAACTATAGTCCTTATGCTATACATCTTTAGACTTATCCTAATATAACTGTAATTTTGTATGGTATGACTTACATCTCCTCATTTCTCCCCACCCCTCCACTGATGATCACCTTTTTACTTCGTTTGTATGTATTGAGCTTTGTTCAGATTTTACATATAAATGCAAATTTGCAACATTTTTCGTTCTGTGTGTGGCTTACTTCACTTAACATAATGTCTTCTAGATTCATCTGTGATATCAAAGATTGTGTGTGTGTGTGTGTGTATACATACACTAAAGTCTAAAGTTTATTCATCCATTTACCCATCAATGGACACTAGGTTGATTCTACATCTTCTCTTTTTTTTTTTTTTTTTTTTTTCTTTGAAATGGAACCTCTCTCTGTCATCCAGGCTGGAATGCAGTGGCGTGATCTCAGCTAACTGAAACTTCAGTCTCCCAGGTTCAAGTGATTCTCCTGCCTCAGCCTCCCAAGTAGCTGGGAACACAGGCATGTGCCACCACCTCCAGCTGATTTTGGTAGTTTTAGTAGAGATAAGGTTTTGTCATGTTGGCCAGGCTGGTCTCGAGCTCCTGACCTGAGGTGATCCACCCTCCTTGGCCTCCTAAAGTGCTGGCATTACAGTCATGAACCACCACACTTGTCTATTGTAAATAAAGCTATAATCAACATGGGACCATGGATATCTCTGAGGTGCTGATTCAATTCCTATTGGTATATACCTAGAAAAGAGATTGCTGAATCATATGTAACGTTATTTCAATTTTCCCAGAAATCTCTATATTGCTTTCCATAATGGTTATAACAATTTAGATTCCCACAGTGTACAAGGGTTCCTTTTTCTCCACAACCTGGACAACATTTTGTTATCTTTTGTCTTTTTGTTAATAGCCATCTTAACAGGTGAGAGATGACATCTCATTGTGGCTTTGATTTTCATTTTCCCGATGACTAGTGATGTTGAGAACCTTTCTATAAAGCTGTCGACAATTTTTACACCTTTTTTGAAGAATTGTTTGCTCAGGCCTTTTGCCTATTTTTTAATTAGTCTGTTTGATTTTTTGTTGTGTTTTTATTTGCTTTTTAGTTGCATGAGTTCCTCATATATATGGAAATTAACTCCTTATCAGACATATAGTTTGAAAATATTTTTTCCAGTCCATTATCTTTTCATTTTTGTTGATTATTTTTTTCTTAAAGTAAAATTTGTATCCATTTGCAAATGACATGATCCTATATGTAGAAAAACCTAAAGACTTAATGAATAAGCTGTTAAACTAATGAATGAATTCAGTAAAGTTATACAATAAAAGATTAACATAAAAATTAGTTATATTTCTTAACACCAAAACAATTTATGTGAAAAAGAAATCAAGAAAAAAAAAAGCCGTTTATGATAGCATAAAAAAGGATAAAATACCTGGGAATAAATTTAATCAATGAGATAAAAGATTTACTGAATACTGTAAGACATAAATAAAAGAAATTGGAAAAGTCACAAATAAAGAAGAAAATACCCCATGTTCATGAATTAAATGAATTAGTATTGTTAAAATGTTCATACCACCCAAATGATATATAAATTCAGCAAAATCCCTATCAAAATTCCAATTGCATTTTTCACAAAAATATTTAATAAAATCTCAAAATTTGTATGAAACTACCGAAGATCCCAATAGCTAAAGGAAT